>NC_086175.1:72729739-73029739 GCF_023053635.1 Elgaria multicarinata webbii
TATCTCTGTTTAATAAGCTGAGATATGATTGTTCAGCCCATGCCAATAATTTGCCAAGTATATATAGGTATAAGTCACGGTGATTTGTTGTGAACTACTCAGGTTTTGAGGTGGTTGGCTATATTTCTGGTGGTTGAGAGAATTTGCCTTAGACTGTATTATTTTTATCCCCTACTAGCGAAGGAGGTATAGGCATGCGCAGCACATTTCATCAGGGTGTACCCCAGGGAATTTGATATTATTATTATTATTATTATTATTATTATTATTATTATTATTATTTAAACGTAAATATTTATTGAATATTCAGTCATAAAGGAGTTTATTTTCATTCATCAAACAAACTAAAGATCTGGGCTCCACTTCCATTAGGTCGCACAATATATGCATGCTTGTCATAGAGAAGAGTGTTAGCAGTTGATATAGATAGATGGATGAGTGTCTGTCTGCACAATTACCATATATTTATTTATTATAGCACTTCTATCCCGCCCTTTAGCCAAAAAAGATTCTCAAGGCAGCTTACAAAAATTCAGAGAGTACCTGTCCGCAGGCTTACAGTCCAAAAACATGACTCAAAAGGAGAGGGGATTGGGAAGGAGGGGGAAAGATTGTATGAAGGATAGTTTAATTGGATTTGTATTTTAAGTAAGTTTTATGTCTATTGTACACAACTCTGAAATCCATTGGATAAAGGATGATTTAAAAGATGTTTAAACAAACAAATAAATAAATAGAGATAGTAGACAACATCAGGAATCCTTTAAAAAATGTTGGGCATGTTTTGTTTATAAACTGGATATTAATTCATATAAAGCTTTTTCACTGCTGACATAATTAATTTTGTTTAGTTTAGAATAATTATCTAGGTTTGACCCCCTTCATTTTCTGTTTATATTTTTATGTAAATACTTGTATTTTGTCTTCAATTAAAAAAAAATGTAAGAATGCAGTTCTTTCACTATTGTTGTGTATGTTTCTCTTATTTGTTGAGTGGTCAAAGGCTGCAATCCTATTCACCCAGAGTAAATTATTAGATGTACTGGACTGGACAGATCACATTATTATACCGCGGTGGCAATAGTTTTACAAAAGAATATCTAATTCCATGGTAAATTCATGTAAAAATGTATTTTGAACTACCCCTTCTCGTCTGGTAACACCGAGCCAATTAGACTTCCACTGTAAGCCCCCAACTCTAGCGCTGGCAGCAGCCTGAATTCTGTGCGAAGCAGGATCATGTGGCCAAAAAGGCCCAAGAAAGCTCATGAATTATGACTGCCTTGAGCTCCTAATGAATATGCAGATAAGGGTGGCTCCTCTTCTTGGGCAAACAGTAGAACGCACCCTGATGAATGTTAATCAGGACCAAACGAAGGATGCCCGCTTTAGAGGGAGGGTGAGCATTATGTAGGCAGGCAGGCAGAAAGTGTCGCCAATCATGAGAGTGGCAGGGAAGCGGAGGTGGATGGGGAGCTGGAGGAGGCATGTTGCTGCTGCACCTGCTTTATTTCTTGGAAAATACCACAGGACACGCCATCGCTGATTATGGGAGCAGGGGGAGTGGAGGCTGCCCCCGGTGTGCATGCCTATGGAAGGAGGCGTTCATGCATCAGCAGCAGTAAGTGCATAGGCTGTTAGTTATACTGTTATACTGTTAGTTTTACCCTATCCTGTGCCTGTTCACCCTACCCAGTGCCTGTTTGCATTCTCTTCCCCTCCTTATTGCTTTACTATGATTTTATTAGAATGTAAGCCTATGCGGCAGGGTCTTGCTATTTACTGTTTTACTCTGTACAGCACTATGTACATTGATGGTGCTATATAAATAAATAATAATAATAATAATAGGAAGAAAGGGAAGAGACTGGCCACTGTGCAGAGAAACTTCCCCACCATCACCACCATACTCCTGGTTTGTAAGGTTTCAACAGTTAATCAAGGTTCTCTTCCTGAAACCATGAAGGATTTAGCTTTTAAAACCAGAGTGTTATGCTACAACTTGTAGTGTGATCTCGACTGATCAAGTATCAAGACACTTGTATGGATGTGACTTCCTAAAGCAGGAGTTGTGTTGCTAGCTAATAAAATGCCTTTTTAAAACCTAAGGCCTGTAACTTAGTTGTTTGAAAGAGTTACAGCTTTTCAGAAGAAAAAATGGATATACATAACCCTCACTTCATATACTTGAGAATGCAGTCTTGAAGTCCTGATCTGAACAGCACTAAATCTGGGGATGTTATAAAGCGATCCTTGTGGTTGTGTTGCTAACTGAGTAAACCTTAACTTCCCAACTTGATTATTCAAATATTTGGATAGTCATGGGAGGTATTTTATTTTTACTTATTATTTTCTGTTGAGCAATTTTTAAATTGCTAAGAAGTGAAAATGAAATGGACTTTTAGAAACTGTAGCTATGCATAGAAACATGGCATTGGACATGACATGAGGTTTTGTGCTTTCTTTTGATTGGAGAGACCAATCTGGGACAAGTGGTAACACCCAACACTTGATTTTAAGCCTTTGTCCTCTGCATCTTTCTCCTCAATATCTAATGCCTGTAGCCAGTCCTCAAAGCCTCTACAGGTCGCCAGTGGCTTCTTCCCAGGCCAAGCTGGTATAAAACTGATGTAATAAAATATGTCAGCTAGCTTAACCTGTATTGTAAACAAAAGGACAATATTTATTTATTTGTTTGTAATACGTCTATATCACTTAATATCTCTGAGAGGTTTAAGATACAAAAAATAATTAAAAACTTAAAGCAGAATCAAACAGTGAAACAGTACTGTCCTAGTCCATTACAAACCACTGAAAGCCTGTGTAAACAAGTAAGTTTTCAAAGAGTGTTTGAAATACGTTACAGTTTGTGCGAGGGTGTTCCACAGAGTGGGTGCCACTACTGAGAAGGCCCAGCTCCATTATATTACTTGGCAACATTCTGTTGGTTATGGAATTACCAATAAGGCTGACTTTGGAGATCACAAGGATTGACTGGTTGTATATAAGGACAGGCTCTCTGCAAGAAATTGCGGTCCTGAATTATTTAGGGCTTTGCATGTCAACAACATAACTTTGAATAAAGAACCTGGTAACCAGCTCTCTCTTTGGGTCTCTGTTGCTTGTACTTGGGAGTTGGTTAATGGTAACATTAATTCTTTTTAACTTTTCTATTTATCTCTTTCTTCCCTCCCCCTCTGTATTTCCAGCCTATTCAACTTATTAACAATACTGTAGAAATGGTAAAACCTGGAAAATTGCCCAGTGGTAAAACAGAAATTCCTTTTGAGTTTCCACTGCAAGTGAAGGGAAACAAAGTTCTCTATGAAACTTACCATGGAGTTTTTGTCAATATCCAGGTAACAGAGGGTAATGTATATACATTGTTTATTAATGTATAAACATTAATATTTATTGCATTTATATTTTTCTACAAAAAAAATGTTACAAAAGTTTGTTTGTTTGTTTAAAAAAAATACTTGTCTCAAGCCATCTGGAACTGATCGGTTGAGTTCTTTGGCCTGGTCCCCATCTTTTCTACATATTGATGTAGGCATAAAGGATCACAAATATACTAGAAAAGAAAAGTACATTAATATATATATTCCCTAATAATTTTATTATATGAAATAAAGCAGAACAGTGATCTTGGTAATAAAGTGGGCATGAGAAAGGAGAATACCTAATACAAGAGATAAATGTACAAACAGGAACAAAATCTATTGTTCTTTCAATTGCAGCCTGCCTTAACTGCCACTTAAATCAGACTTGTGATGTGTCTTCATCTGCACAATGCTCTTCCCAAACTTCATTCCTCATGCCAACGGTCTCTCTTAATGAGGTTCCTCTTACCTAGTCTGGGCTCAGACTTCCTTCCAAATAGAACATCTGCTGTAAGCAACAACATGGCAAAAGCTATGCTACCACATGCATACAGTGTTGTCTCCTGACTTCCTTGCACTCCACTTTATTTCTGCCTTTGAATTAAATGGCTTTTACTACAGTGCCAATGACTGGGAGTGGACAATTGCGCAGGGGGAAGAAGCCATTGTCGCTTCTTTCCCCCACAAGTGCCGTGTGTGACTGCACGGGTTGGTATGTCATCCAAACCTGATGTGGGGTGCAGTGGAGGTGGCTTTGTAACCAACCTACAACATGCAGTAGAAGTTGCAGGGTAGATATAAAGCCAACCTGTGCTGTATCGAAGGGGTTTATGTCAATCGTGGCAGCACAGGTGGCAGTGGAGGAGAACACACGATGGCTTCTTCCTCCTACGTGATCATCCAAACACATACAATGAATGTATGTGATAGCTTTACTCAATAACATATAGGAAATATAAGAAAGAAAAGATGGTTTAACAGTTGTTAAAATAGGGATTAATTGACTCAGGCACTTTTTTAACCATTTAGATGTGCTTTGAGTTTATCCTTGATTGAAAAAGATATCAATTCATTAAGTAAATAAATAACACAGTCCAACCTAAGTATGTATAAGTCTTGCTGTATGAGCTTATACAGCCCATTAATTTTAATGGAAGAGTTAGATACTTAAATGTGAATCACTGATAATTTCATTAAGGAACAAAACAAACTACAAAGGACTTGTTAAGTTTTGATGCTAGTAATCAAGGGTGCAGTTTGCAGATATATCGCCCAAAATTTTCTTCCAAACTACAAGGAGTTCAAATATTTATTCTTCGATCTTGTCTTAGTCCACTGGGGTTTTGAGGTTGTTTCCCATGGAATTCTGCCTTTGAGATTAATGGACCTATCCTGCAATTTTTCCTGAAAAGAAAATTTCTGCAATTTTGCAGAAAACGTAGATTTAACTGTTTTCAAAAGAGGCTGTAAATGCAAGTTTAATGATGGCTTGAAACAAATGTAAAGTCTATTTTTCAGATATGGTGGATTGAGTCCTCCCAGGCCAGTAGGGCTGCTGTGGGTCTCAGCAGCTGTGTGAAATGTTGGTTAAAAATAAAAAAAACATATAGCAAACCTGAACCGCTGCATACTCTTAGTAGTCCTCAACAGTTATTGGATCCTCTGCCCTGGAGTGTTTCATCTCAACCCTGTTTACTGTTTTTAACTTTTGTAAACTGCCCAGAGTTCGGCTATGGGGCGGTATATAAATGTAATAAATAAAAAAATAAAAACCATCTTTCAGTTTTTTAAAAAAACTTTTGAAGGGTGCAATTTATAACTTTTGAAATGAATATTAGTTGCCTAAGCTAATTGGGATCCATGCTATCCCTAGCAACTTCTCAAAATTGAGTAATTGACCACATTTTGCCTGTATTATAAATTACATTTTTATAGTTATACAATTTAAAGAACATTAGAGTATTCCCCACTGCTGTTTTTCTCTACTTTTGTACAAAATGTTTTTGTTATACCAACAACCGTTACAAAGCAATGCAGGAGTCTGTTGGACCACAGTAATAATTTTAATTAACCCCCTAACCTAGGGGGTTAATTCTACTCCAAGTTAGTTTTACTGTGACACAGGAACTAATATTGTCATAGTGCAGACTTGCAAATCTGATTTCTTATTTGTAATGTTGTTTTGAGAAAAACAAAGCATCTTAGGCTACTATTTTTGGGTTACATTGGACCCCTTTGATTATTTGCTATGAGCCTAGTATTTCACTAGTTATGTTCAATATTTCCAAGGCTTTCTGATAGCCCAGTGAGAAAGTTGAGTTAACATTGTGGGGTGCAATGTACCCCAATTGGCAAAGGCTATCAATGGCTACTAGCCCTGGTGGTTGTGTGCTATCTCCAGTATTCAAGGCAGTAAGCCTGTGCACCAGTTGCTGGGGGACATGGGTGGGAGAGTGCTGTTGCACCATGTCCTGCTTGTTCATCCCTGGCTGATGGCTGGTTGGCCACTGTGTGAACAGAGTGCTGGACTAGATGGACCCTTGGTCTGATCCAGCATGGCGATTCTTATGTTCTTGAATCGTTAGCAAGCCCAGTTTTGTTCTTAGAATGCCCAGTTGGCAAAATAAGGACTGACTTGTTTTGTGCATTCTTCTACTTGGCTCACACATAACAGTGGCAAATCGTGAGTTAATTAATCCACAATTTACTGCAGCATGTGCTGGATGTTTTCCACTGGTATTTTGCTTATGCATCCATGTTGGAGATTGCTACGTGATGTTTTCAGTATTACCCTTTTTCCTGTTCCAAGGTAGAAGGAAAAATCTTTTTGTGTTTCCTTTTTTTGCACAGTATACCCTTCGATGTGACATGCGACGCTCTCTTCTGGCCAAGGATTTGACTAAAACTTGTGAATTTATTGTCCACTCACCAGTAAGTTTGCTCTTGGGGTTTTTGAATTTAACAACCTGAGACTTTATTCATTTAATGATATTTGGGTTATACTGAGAAGACTCAAGGAATCAAATGTAAGACACACCGAGGCTAAGCTAATCATTCATCAGATTTTTGCTTCCTCTTTTTCCAAGCAATAAAAGGTATATAATTAATGTCCTTATGCATGAGAAATTCCTTATCTTTGAAAGATTTAATAACCCTTTTAAAGTTTTTATTTATTAAAACATTTGTATCCCGCCCTATATTATTGGGATCTCAGGGCAGTGTAAAGATAAAAGTAATTCAAATAGTATAAAACAATAAATATACACAGCTAAAAGCATATTAGTTTAATATTAACAAGCTAAAATGAGTAGAAAATTTAAAAGCAGTAAAAACAATTAAAATTTTGTGCAGCTTTTAGGCAAATTATTTGGCTGAAATAAGCAATGCCAATAACCGTTTTGCAGAGTTGATTGCTTGAACAACCGTTGGTGGCACTGTTGACTATTTCGTCATACAGTTGGTTGTTTTCGTCTACAGAGTTCACTGACAAGGGTGACCAGAGCGACAGCTGCCTCTGTAGTCCAGAACTCACAATGGCTGATGGGATACCAGCAGGACTGAGGAGGGGAGAGAGGGCAAGGGATATGTCAAACACACCGTTGACTAATAGTCAACTCGACACTGCCTTAATCCACACCACAGTTGATTATAATCATGTCATATGGCAAGTTCCCCCTTGATAATCAACTGCGGAGTTGACTATTAACCCACAGTTAACTATTGTGTTGTCTGAACTCAGCCATTGTCTAAGGTATATGTGAGTATTTTTAAAAAATTCTGTACTGAAGCTGTTCCTTGCTGCTGGACATAATGGGAGTGTAGTCCTAGACTATCACACTGCTACAGTCTTGAGTTTACTCTTTATAGTCACTAGAAGTAGTGGAAAGTTCATTCTGCAAACATTTCTCAGTAGGCTGGTGAGTGTATGTGTCAGATCAGCTGGCCAGTTAGGATGGCTGGCAATTCGCTTCCACCAAGGTCATCTTCTGGCAAGAGCGACTGTTCCTGTAGTAGTAATCCATTCTAGTTCTTCCAACACATGCTTTAAATGTATGCCTTTGTAGTTTCTCAGCTGCATAACTGAAGTATTAGATTGGCAGTTCAAACCCTCCTTTTCATTCTGTTGCAGCCCCAGAAAGGTAAGGCAACCCCAAGCCCAGTGGACTTTACTATTACTCCTGAAACTCTACAGAATGTAAAAGAGGTATGATGATCTTGCTGGAAGGGATACAGTAACCCCATGTATATCTTGGGGGTGGGGATGGGGGAGTTCTTATATAATGCAAAAACATTCTTTCACCCTCCTCAGATCACTTGTATGTATTGATTTCCCTCTTGATTTAGTGGCAATCTATAGGTGAGAGTCAATTGGAGAGGGTGCGTGGGTGCATAGAGAGTACAAATACAGGGCTTGTTAAGGTTGGGTGCCACATCTGACACAACCCCTTTATATTGTGGGGAGTGATAGGTACTCTTCCTGTTTTTTCCTTCGTTCTTTTTACTTCGCTTGACTTCTGTCATTGCAGATAGTACAGTAACTTTAGGTTTCATCTGTCGTCTTTGAGGGTGTTGTATTGCCTTTACTAAGGGAAAATCCTCAGCAAAATTCTGCAAGTTTGATATCAAGAAATATGACTATCCTTGGATATATTATTCCGTAGAATGTGTGCCACCTATCTTTGTCTGTACATCTACAAAAAGAAGTATTTTTTCATACAGCACATAGTTAAACTATGTAATTCACTACCAGAAGATGTAATTGAGGCCACCAACTTAGATGACGTTAAAAGGTTAGGCAGATTAATGAAGAATAAGGCTAGCAATGGCTTCTAGTTATAATGGCTATACCTTAGCCTCCAGTATCAGAAACAGTGTGCCCCATGTGCCAGTTGCTGGGGTACATGAGTAGGGAGGGTGCTATTCTGCTTGTGGGCTTCACATATGCATCTTGTTTGCCACTGTGTCGACAGAATATTGGTCTACATAGCCTTTGGTCTGATATAGCAAGATCCTTGCAAGGAATGAGGAAACTGGTAAACACAGTAATTCTTTCTTTCTGACATCCTTTTTGCATTTAGAGGGCATTGCTCCCAAAATTTCTCATCAGAGGTCATCTCAAATCAACAAACTGCACCATAACACAGCCACTAGCAGGCGAGTTGGTGGTAGTGAACTCAGATGCTGCAGTTAAGAGCATTGAACTACAGTTGGTACGAGTGGAAACCTGTGGTAGGTCGTTATGCATGTATATATAAAAATATTCCAAAGCATATGGCTTTACACTTTAAAAGCAGCAGAAATCATTACAGTATTTTCAATTATTAAATTGAAATGTCTGTTAGAATAGCTAAAGATTTGATATTTTACCTTGCTTACAGGCAGAACCATGGCAAAAGCCACTTCACATGTTAGCAAATTGCTGCCGAGAAGGCACATATATGTAGTAGGCATCCATGTACTATGTCTGTGTAGATCCTAACATGTAGTCCTATGTGTGTGTACAACCAATTTATATGCATGCGGGTTCATCTTATATTAAATCTTATTAGTAAGGGTTGATTGCCTCTTAATGCTGATTCTATCCCACTTTTGCAAAGGCTGTGCTGAGGGTTATGCCAGAGATGCCACTGAGATTCAGAATATTCAGATTGCTGATGGAGATGTCTGTAGAAATCTTCCTATTCCAATCTACATGGTATTTCCCCGGCTGTTTACCTGCCCTACGCTGGAAACTACAAACTTCAAAGTTGGTAAGAAGAGATGTCTTTTGAATTACTCTAGCTAGCATTCTCTGAAGGCCATTTTGAAATAGTTAGTTTGATATTATCTTATTATCTGCATTTGGCACTGATGGTGTCAAAAGCAGACTGGAAATGATATAGACAGCATCTCAGAGATCAAGGGGAGGACATGGAGCCTTTAACCTGCTTAATAACACCCAGGTTTCATGTCATCCAGGGACCTAAAACATCTCAATCTATGCTTGCTGCCTTGCGTGGATACTTAAACATTTAAGGAATGGGTACTAATCTCCTTGTCTCTAGTTAAGTATTTCAAACCATTTTACAAGCCATGATTGTGCTTCTAACATTGCAGGGGCCTTTGCTTCAGGGTTGGAATTTATTATGTGATCTGTACTAATTCGATGACTTTTTTTCTTCCTCTAGAATTTGAAGTTAACATCGTTGTCCTCTTGCATGATGATCACCTCATCACAGAGAACTTTCCACTGAAGCTCTGCAGGCTATGATTAATTTGGGGGTATTGTTTCAGAACTATGGGACCAGGTGCATCCCATCCATTGGTAATCCAGTGGATTGGCACTGCAGGAGCTAAGGAAAGTGATTACTCCTTTGTATTCTAATCTCATGACAGTAATAACAGGGTATTTGAGTGGTGAGCTGGAATTATAAATTGCAAGTGTAAAAGTGCTTTCACACAGACAGTATTCAATAAGAACTAGAAGAAATTTCTCTTTAGTCGTATTAGGGAGCAAGTATTGATCAGATGTTGCAGAGGTGGTGCTGTTTCTGGTGAAACTATTGCAGACCAGTTAGAGAACTACCTGGACTATACTTCTATATTTGTTTGTTCCTTTGTATGCGGGAGTTCTAACAGGTCTTTTTGGCAGTATTTCATTCTGACTAAAACAATTTCACACCCAAGTCTTAAGAATTTGCTTAGTGGCTTAAGACTAAACCGATTTTGTTAGTGTTTGTAAGTTCTATTAAAAACAAGATATTTTAAGTCTAAACATAAGTGATGGGAATTGTGCTTACCAAAACAGTTGACTTGTAAACTAGAAAGGAACTGAACTTTTTCAAAACAAAAGTGTTTTGTTTTTAAATTCCCGTTTCCTTTGTCAGCATTTCAAAGAAAGACTTAACTTTGAATACTTTTGAGCATCGATCTCCTTTTGGGGTAACATAACAACCAGTATCAGAGGATCAGCTGTAAGGATTCAATATGGTTTGCATGCTTGTGGGCATTACACTGCCACCTCCTGGTAAGATGGCCATTTGAACAGAGTGAAATTTACTTCAGGCAACATAGGGGAAAGAGTGACTTTTAGAGGACAGAGAAAGAGAGGAAAGAATAATTATGATGTTGCTGCCTACCCTTTGAAGGTATCATCCTCTAAGTTCCATAAAGAAATGTTGATATGCCGTAAGATTGGTGAGATTTTAAGTGGCAGAAATGGGCCGTCTGGCTGTGGCATGATCTTAAACCCTGCCTCCTAACATACGTCAGTGATGGTTGATAGAGTGAATGAATTGCTCATGAGGTTCTAAGTGTTGTATACCAAATAAATAGTTGGCCATTTCCATGAAGGAACTGAAATTATTGTGCTTTCCAAGAAAACAACACAACAGAAACTTATACCTGAACTAAAAAGCCACCTCTTTTTGAATATTAAGGTTAGGGACTTCACTAGAATATCCAAGTCCCCACACAATTCAGTAACCCCTTCCCACTCTGATAAAGCAGGGACAAATTCATAGAAAGTTTTTGCTATATGTGAGAATAGAAAATACACCCTACTGGTACCAGTATGAGTTGAGATTCTTCATGGTTCTGGGGTACCCTCAAGGAGAAGACTGACTCCTTGCCCCCTTTTCATATTGAAGCCGAAATTCTGAAAAAGTATCCAGAACTTTACAAAACTCTAAGCCAAGATGGCTTGAAAGAGTTGTAGGTTATTCCATGGAATTATGGATGAGTCCTCACATCTGATGCTGTTACGCACAAGGACTCTTTCATAGTACACCACATTAAAAGAAAAAGGGGTGCTTTTGTTTTCAAAAACATAGGATATGTGGTCTTACTACCCTTTGTGATGTCATCCTGACTGAAACTAGATGAAAAATGATTCACATAGCCCCTTTAAAAACACATCTTAAAAGAATATAGGGATGATACTTAGCTGGCAGTGTTGTTGTAAAGATTACCAAGAAGGAAAGACAAAACACTTAAGTGCTACGTATAAATTCCAAGTATTAGCAGTGTCACACAGCTCAGTGACTATACACTTGCAGGCAGCCTCCATGTAAGTATGGCTTGGGGTACAACTTGCCTCTCGGCCAACCTGCACTCAGATGCATTGTTTATATGAACCATTTCCTCCAGATGGCTAAATAGAACCTCCATGTTCAAAGGTAAGATATAATTACCTGATATGGGAGATAACACCTTATATCTTACTTCAGTACATCTATGGCTGGTCATTTACAATGGTACTGCTTTTGAATAGCTCATTAAACCATGAGGAATAGAAATACATTTGACCCGCAGTCTTAGGTATCCTATCTTTATAAAAGGCTTTTTGATCAATCAAGCATACATGATAATGGACAGCCTTATTTTGCATTTGGCTAGCAGGAATAATGCCTGATAAATGACTAGTACTATTAGACTACTGTTAGCTACGCTTCTTATTCTGCTCTTTAGTCTTCGGCATATAACAGTATCAGGAAGAATGCCTTTTGTTTTAATACAGGTATGTATCTTTGTTTTTCAAAATAAATATGTCCTCTCTGTGTGTCTCGCGTTATTAAAAGCTCTGGTCTCAGTCTGCTTCTCTGTTACTTAAGATAACAAAGGAAAGGGTGCACATTTTACACCTGTTCCAAGTATTCTTCAATTTGCATTAACCAGGCATCTTTACCCCATACTGACGTTGGGGGGTAAAGTGTGGCAGCTAAGTCAAGTACCAGTCTGAAAGCTAGTCACCTATTCCAGCATATTTTAAGTCACTCTAGCAGTGAATTAGAATGTGAGAAGCATGTTGGCTTACCTGAGATCAGCGTCAATCTAGGATTGTGATTTAAGCATGATAAAAGAATGCACACAAATTATTATGACCTGCAGACATACGCTGTGAGTGACTAGTGTATGTCAATACTGTACTTTAATAGTTGTGAGCTTGCATTTCAGTAACTCCCCCACTGAATCTCCAAACTTGTTGATATTATTCAAATTCTTATTTACAGATGAATTAAGCAAGTTTTGCTTTTGGAGTATCAAGGCATGATTAAGTAGTAGTTGATTAAGCAAATTCTTCGGTGGGGGGGGAGAAGGAAGTTCACGTTCAGAAAACAGGCTATTTAGAGAAGCTCTTCAGTTTCTTAGTCAAACTTTTAAATGTACCATTTTGAACTATATACATTGACCTGGTTCACATGATCGCTGCAGCTCACCATGGTGGGTTGAGATGCCTGTGGGTGCTAGGTTGCCATTTCAAGCTGTCATAGCAGCTTCTCATGTCATCTGAAGCCACAAGGGTGGCTTGTTGGGACAGTTAACAAATCACTCTATAACAGGCCATGGGTTCTGGGTGGTTTGTTAACCACCTCAACAAGCCACCCTTGAGGGATTCTGACAACACAAGCTGTACCCAATGCAGGTAATTTTGCAAATTGGCCACCACACAACTAGCATGCGCACGGTGGTTGACCACGCTGTGATTGTGTGAACTGTGGCCACCATAATTGATGCTAAAGAAGGAATGATGTAGTACAGGATAGGGCTTCCCAATGTCCTTGTTACAGGTACCTTTTTGCTAACATTGGAGAACAATTTCAGTGACTGACTTCAAATATTTTGGCATTACAAGATACATTAGAGGGTCTGTTATTTATGAAAATAGTGCTCACGCTGAACAACGATCCCTGTGCCATGGTAGACTGGATCAGGCTCATTTATATTTAAAAATGCCTGACAATTTAGAAAGTTAAAATGATGCTGTTCGTTCTGTAATCTAAAATGGATGTGATCTTTAAATGTGCATACACAGGAAATAGGTTTTCAGAGTCACTAAATCAATGGCTACAACAACAAAAAATAAAGAATTCCTTACCAGGTAGGAAATAACGGAATAGGTTAAGATTATTTGTTCATATTGAAGGTGAGCAATTATTTGACATTTCTGTGGAAATTTGAGTGTGCACTAGAAGTATTCTAGCATCATGAATTAGATCCAAAAATGCCTCTTCTTACAAAAGGATTGTAAAGCTAGTGTACTGTTTGAGAAAATACACTACATCTACAAATGCTCTTTCGGTTACATAAGCAGAAGCATGATAACTCTTTACCCAGTGAGCCTCTCATAGTAATACACAATTTTTTCCACTAGCTCTTGCAGCTATCTAAATTCCAAGCATTGGTTCTAGCCCTATATTTTAGTTTATATTTGAAACTGAACATTAGCTGTGATCTTTGAACGGCAGACCACTAGCCCTGCAAAAAGATCAATCTGCTTTTGAAAATGAATTACTGAGCCCCTGCACCTGCAATCTTCAAACTGTTCTATTGCACTAAAGATGAAGTCACCAGCCAGAATTCACAGAAACCAATTTACTGAACAGTACTGCCTACTCATAAACAGTCATACAGAGTTCATAAGTTAACAACTGTATCCAAAAAAGCCCGAAACAGAATTGTTTCATCATTAAAATTTTTATTAATATATTTTTTATTTAAAGGAATAACATTTATTATGCCGATAGTCAAGGCTTACAGTTTCTATCTATTTTGCTGCAATGTAACAAAACTGCCTATTGCATATTTCTATAAACCAGATTACTACTGTGAAGAGAATACAAATAATTCAAAATCCACTAGCTGGAGGTGGCCCAAGTAAACAAGTCATTTGACTAGCTGATCAGGAAAAATGGTAGGATTTGTAATTTATCCAGCCTGCCTTTTTCTCAAAAGGATCACTTACTGTAACATGCAATACTCCATAAATAGAAGGAGCAGACTACACATACATCTTCATTATCATGATTCTAAATAATTTGAATCACTTATTCTTGTTAATCACATATAACACCTAAGTGGTTCTGTTCCGCCCAGGAAGTTCAGGATAATCTTCGGGTAAAAGAACATGATGACGACACGTTGGGCATGTACTATGCTCTTTAATCCATGTCCCAATACACTGCATAAAGCACAGAAAGATCTCATGAGCATTTCATTAAGACAACAATCACACAACGATCAGAGGTGGGCAACACTTTTTTTCAATTACAAGTTTCAAATGCTCAAAGCAGATAATGGTGATATGCAGCAATACTTTAAGCATAGCTTTGAATCTTTATATGGTATATAAAAATGCTGTGACATCTTCTGATATTGGTTAAACCCAAACTGCTGCAGCAAGCTCTGAAGCCAAGTTTCAAAAAATAATCAGAAGTGTACTCTTACTTTAAAAGGTTGCAAGCCACCATTTAATCACAGCTGTCATCTGATTAAAGAATACCATATTGATTCTTTGATTTTTAATATCAATTAATTAAAGGTACATATTGTCCATCTTCTAGGAAATCCTAGAAATGAAAGATAACTTACAAGTCATTGAAACCTATCATGCAGTGGTAGAAAGTAATAAAAATGGCGTTTTCCCCATTTATTACAGCTATACACTCAAACCAATACGTCCTGAACCTCCAACTGCAATTTAAACCTGTTTGTACCATTCCCAATGATGAGGGATTGGTAACTTATAATGCAATCAAACTACCCAACTAAAAGTGCTTTTTAATCAGCATACCAGTTCAAACATTTAAGCCTACAAACAATAGGTACTTCAGATGCTTCATTTCAAAAACAAGGCATAGGCTTCCAGTTCTTGATAAGTCCTACCTTTATCCTAAGTCATGATAAGTGCTACCTGTGAAAATTCATGGCCAATCCACATAGTCATAATTGGCTCTATACATGGATGCAAATACTTGGAAGTTGTATCCAAAGGTTATGTGAACAGAGGGCCACTTGCAGAATGAGGCTTTCCTGCCCTTTCCTCACTGCAGCTCCCGGAAAGCCTCTTCTGGAGGTTTTGGAAAGTCCTGTGATGTGGTGAATTGGGGTAAAGGTGGCAGCACAGGGTGGGGAGGGAAGGAAAGCTCTGTTGTGCAAGCAGCCTTCCACTCAAGTACCTTTTAGCTATCAACCATAGAAGCCATCAAGTTTGAGCAGTCTGTTCGTGCATACAGCGACACAGCAGCAATTGTTTCAAATAGGATTAGGATGATAACTTGAAAAAGTGGCCCTGCAATCTTAAGAAACTGCTATGGGCTTGTTACATTGCCATGTGATTAAACCCCTATACATGACTAAGTGGCTTGAGTCTGTGCACTGAAAAGCAAGTTCCAGGCGAAGCACTAACCTTGGGGTCAAGGCTGATTGAGTGGCAAGTCTGATTTTGCGTTCTACAATGTAACTCACGGTTTTGTTTTTTGCTCAATTTAACAAGTCACACAATACGTTCCTTCAGATTGCAAACAGGAGTCATGTCCACCCATGGGAACACATTTATGTGGGCAAAACAGGAATTGGATGCTAGTCAGCAGCAACTCTCCAATAATATCAGTTCTGGTTGTACTTCTTTATATTGTAGTTTTAAACTTCCGTATTTTATATTTTATGTAGTTTGTAGTTTTAATTTTTGTGAATTACCCAGAGAGCTTCAGCTATTGGGCGATGTAGAAATGAAATCAATGAATGAATAAATAGTTACGAGCAACAGAACTAATACAAGTTATTTTTCTGGACTGATGGTTCGGCTTACCATTTTGTGAAATCTGTGACCACAGTCCAGCACATGCAACACTGCTGAACTTAGTTCCTCGTAACATATTACACAGGTATCATTATCCTAGAAACAAACATACTTATAGTCATTTCAGAACAACTTTAAAAACTGGATTGTTACCGCACAGATATAAAATAAGCTGCAGACTCCCCCATTATTGTTGAATTTCATAGCCCATCGGTAGATCATATGCTTTACATGCATAGGTCTCCCCAGGATTTCTTGTTAACGGTGGCAGGTGCCCAAGACCCAGAAGAGTTGCTGCCAGAGAGTATAAAGAACTGGGCTAAGTGGACTAAAACAGCTTCGTTTGGGATACTATGGCAGCCGTGGGCAACTCAAAGGGAACTGGCAAACCTTTCCACTTCCTGCCCCCATCAAAAAAAAAAAAAATTTTTTTTAATAAGAACTTTAGAAATCGTTAGATCAGTCTTCTTGCTCTCCCTTTCTAGCCTCGCTGTTTCTATCCTGCCCCCAACTCTCTCACTGTTTCTCCCGCTCCTAGCCTCTAGCCTTGCTCTTTCTCTCCCCATCTACCTTGCTCCTTCCCAGCCTCTAGCCCCACTATTTCTCTTACCCCGCCCACCACTTTAGCTCATGTTTGCTTAAAAAGGCCCCCATGGCAGCCATTATGTAAGTATCACGAGCGGGTGGAGCTGGGGATGAGCGGGATGGTGATGGGTGGGCCAGGACAGACAGACAGGCACAAAAAGTACCATCAAGACCTACAGTGGCATCACTTGATTTCTTCCAGTTCGATTTCGATGTTCCTCCAACAGCTTTCCAAGGCGCCTGAATCGATTGAGATGGGAGGGTTGTTTTTATTGTGTTTTCATTAGCAAGTCTAGACTTAGATAGCTTAAGCACCGTTTGTCCTGACAGCTTCAATGTTTTTAAAGTCTGACTTCCACTCTGTGCTGAAGCACTGGGAGATGGCTTCTCAATTTTCCCTGAAGAGGGAAGAACCTGAAGAGAGAGAGATAAGGTATTAGCCATATATACTTAATTTATACCCTATTTTTCCACTACTCAGAGTAGCTAATAAAGATTAGAACAATATTACTATTTAATACAGAAGCTATAACATAAAACAAAAATTCAAGCCAGCAGTAAATGTTCAAAACCAACACCAGTAAAAGATTTCAACTGCCAAAACCAACAAATGTCTCTTGCGATGCCATTGGAAAGCCCATGAAAATGAACGTTTGGATGCTTCCCTGGCAAGGCATTCCAGATCCTCTAAGCTACCACAGAAAAGGCCCTATTCCACATAGTCAGTCCTCTACTCCCATACCAATGGGGTGTTCAACAGAACCTCTATGGGAAGAGACTCTCCCCAAAGTATTTAGTCCCAAGCTTTTGACGGGGCAATACTGTATCTTGAATTGGGGCACGGAACTAGTTGAATAGGCTCCCCCATCTTCTTACACCCAACATCAGCCAGGGTATTTTATATAAAATGCAATTCCACAGCTCCACACAGAGTCCGTTATAGTATCCAAGTCCTGAGGTTAGAAGAGCACAGATGACAGTGCCCAATCCCATGAAGCAAAATGGATAGACAGAGTATACCAATACAACTAAGAAAGAAGGGCTCTTGGCCCCTCTGATTTCCCCTTTAGAAAAGCCAGTTCCAGGAACACTCCCAAGACAATGTAGCTGATCTGATGGGGCCATGATTAGCCCACTGAGTATAGGTACCACTGGCCCCTGCTGCCAAAGACCCTCTGGATTAACCATCAGCGTTGCCCTCATCCTGTAAGGATGCAGCCTTGATTTGAGCCAAGCCCCACGGTTTTCATAGTAGACCACAGCATCCTGAGCTGTGCCAGACTGAAGGGGGAGGGATCGGCATGGATATTGGAAGTTACAGTCAAGCAGGAGTCCTCAGCACCAAAATAAAAGTCCAAGATCATTAGCTCAGCCAGGTAGTTCATTAGACTACAGGCTGTAAAGTACACTAACAGAACCCTCAATCAAACATGGATCTCCAACATCAGGCAAACACATACAGCCTGCTTTCACTGCTGAGCCCACGCTGAGGTAATATGCAAACAACACTGTTTATCACACAATCTCAGCCATGCAGAACATGATGCCATCCACAGCCTCAGAAGCAACACTGACATCATAATTCAAGATGCTGAGAAAGGAGGAGCTGTTGTCATCGTGAACAAGTTGGACCAAATACAGGAAGCTGAGAGGAAACTCCCTAACACTGTATTTTACAGTTCCCAAAAGGAATTTCCTACAGATGTACAGGGCCAAATCTACATGAACACACCTCAGGAGCGTCAACCAGGCATCTTCTTTGTGTACTACCCAAAATACACAAACCAGGTAACCCCAGATGCCCCATTTTCTCAAGTATTAGCATTATCACAGTTCAGATATTTGGAATTGGTAACAGATGGTCCAGTCTCAAACCATCTGCCACCAATTCTCCAAGCTACGCAAGAAGCACCTGAGGAAACTACAATCCATTGGCAATCTCCCAGAAAGCACTATCTTAGCTACCATAGATGTTGAGGTTCTCTATACCAACGTCCCTCACAGAAATGGACTACAAGCCATTAAGAACATCATTTCAGATGGGGCCACAGCACATCTAGCCACCAAACTCTGTCACTATGTTCATCCACAATTACTGGAGAGAACATATATCATCAGATCAATGGCACTGCCGTGGGTACTGGCATGGCCCCACAGTAGGCCAACATCTTCATGGCTGAGTTGGAACAGCATTTTCTCAACTCCTGTCCCCAAAAGCCTCGTCTCCGAAATTCATTGAGGCCATCTTTCTAACCTGGACTCATGGATAGAAGACCATGGTAATGTTCCACCAGGACTTCAATACCTTTCATTCCACTATCAACAACAGCGCAACTACCTAATGGTCATATAAACATCACCCTAATCAGAAACCTACAGACCACTAAATGCTTCCAGTTCCCAGCTAATGACACCACAAAACCCATAGCCTACAGCAAACCCTATGACAGAACCACATCTGCTCAAGTCTATCAGACAGAGACATACAGCTTAAGAATCTAAATCAGACATTTCTCAAGACTACAATGCAGCACATTTCCTCCCAAAATTACATCTTTTCCTCCCCTGCTATGCCATGAAAAAGGCAAAAGAATATTGCCATTTGGATTTGGTTGAAAGTACCACTTATCCCACCTCACTGTTACACTACATTTTATGACTGCTTTTTTGTGTCCACTTATGAGCAAGCATTTTAGGTTAATTACCTTTTTCTTGTTTGGATGATCCAGAATAAATTCTGTTACCCTGCTAAGGAGCTCATCTGTGCTCAGCTTGTTTTTATTCTTGACTTTCACTTCTTTTATGAAATTCTCTAAATCTGCCCTGCAGAAGAGAAGAGGAAGAATCAACATGAGTTTTGTAACAGCAACACATCTTAGAATACACAATATTGCAAGAAGCTTTAGTTCCATTTTAGCTCCACCCCACCCCTGAGGAAATCTGAATCTTTAAACACACACACTTCCAAAAAATAAATAAATCCTGTCAATGCTCAACTGTAATTTCTTCCTCATCCTAGAGCATGCTGGAGATAGATATCCTATTTTTGCACTATTTTCCAATTGGCCGTCTTTAGATAAAATTAATCAAAGTCCCAGTCTTGAGTTCAAAAGATGGCTGTTCAGCATAACAACAGTCCGAAGGAATGATTAATTTCTTCAAGCTGCTTTAGATGAATTTACACAAGGATCAGGTAGCACATACTTTAAACCACAGGTGGGGAACCTCCGGCCCTCCCGGGGTCTCAGTCTGACACCCTGGGTTTTCCTGGATGGCCACATTGTCTTCCCCTGGCTCACCACCTTTTCCCTAACCATCAATCATTGGGTGCTTTCCTGGCTTTTGAGTAGTCTTTCCTCCATTCTAAAAGGTTGAAATGCCTATCCTAGATACGGGCAGGAAGAGCTTTAACCTAAAATATACTATTTTTGGTATTTTGGCCCTACCCCTTTGCCTTCACCTCCACCCACCACTGAAACCTGTTCCCCCTAGTGCTTCTCTAAAATTGAATTTCGCACTAAGACTGAAAGAGGTTCCTTACCCCTGCTCTAAACACAGGCAAAACAAGAAGGCTCAGTTCAGACAACACATTAGTCAACTCAATGGTTGAGTTTTAGGAGGTACTCCCCACACAACATGTTCAAACTACACCATAGAATGACTGGGCTACCGTGGAGTTGAGTAAAATTCACCATGATGTTTGATTGACAGTTCCCTCACCCCCTCTTCACCCCTGGTGCTTCCTATGGTATCCCATCAGCCATTGCTGAAAAAAAAATCCTTGCAGCTCTCCTAGAACGGCACTCGCTCCTTTCGCCAGTCTTTCCAGGGAACTCTGTAGGCAGTGGGAAAAGTCAACGCAATGCAATGGAAAACTCCACGGAGCCCTCCACACAACACAACGGTTGTGCAGGAACTCTCCTCTGTACAGCGTGGATATTCTGCGTGAAATGTTTTCCCCAAAAAAATGTGGGGTGCAGTTTTCCCGCAAGACAACACAATTTTATTTATTTATTTATTACATTTATATATCACCTCACAGCCGAAGCTCTCTGGGCAGTTAACAAAAGTTAAAACAGTAAACATTAAAAAGTATACAAAATTTAAAAACCATCAGAAACATAAAAACAACAGTATCCTGGCTCAACTCTACCATGGAGTTCTGAAACCACCATTGAGAAACCTGTTGTCTGAACTGAGCCAAAATATAACAGATGATCAGCAATATTAAGCCCCTCAGGAGATACTAGAAACCGGGAATGAATAATAAATAATTTGAACACTATGGCAATTGAATAATATCAGAATCCTGAGTGACTCTGTCCTAGTTTCACCAACTTATGGAAAGTTATGGATAAATAATGGGACCACCCTCCTGTGGTTGGTGACACAAAGGCATGTGGACCCCAAGGCACTGGTGCCAAGCTCTGAACTGCGTGTATCTCAATGGTTTGCAGCACACTCTCAGGCAAAGCCCACAACTGAACAAACCCCAAAGAACAGATGCTGCTCATGGGAAACACCAGAAAGGCTGTTTTAAGTCCTTCTACAGCAGGAGTGCAGAATGACTTTTGCATGGGGGGGGGCACATAACCCACCCCCCAGCCCTTCATGGCCACATTCACCTAACATTATTTGCACTGGGTGGAACTTCTACTGGGCATTTGGGCCAGCAACCAGCTTTCAGTGTGCGCAGGCATTCCGCCTTAAGCCAAACTAGACTAGCCCCCATCGTTCCTCTGATGGGGAATGACAGACTAGGTCGGCTCTCCCATCTTCCTGCTCCCTTGCTGCAATGGGGGAATGAGGTGGGGCGTGTGAAGGAGTGGCTGGCTTCCGGTCACTGCTCTGACTGAGGAGCAAAAGGGGCTCAATCAGCTTTGCATGCCCCACCTCCTTCCTGCAAGAAGGAAGGATGCATGAACTTTCCCTGTGGGGAAGAAGATGCGAGGGGGACTGGAGCAGGCAGGGGCCATCAGAGCCTGCTTCAGTTGGAACCCGCCCCCGCCCCCAGGCTAACATCTTCATCCTGTGGGGAAGAAGGAGGAGCTGTTGGGTTTGCCCCTCCATTGGGAGATGAGAGGACGGAGCAAGGCCTTCCCACCAGCCTTAACAGTCTCCTTAATTTCTTTTTATTTTCTCCCTCTTCCCTCCCCATCCCCTTTTCCTTGTGTGTCATGTCTTTTTTAGAACGTAAGCCTGAGGGTAGGGACTGTCTTCTTTATTGATAAATTGTAAGCCGCTCCGAGAGCCTTTTGGCTGAGGTGCGGGATAAAAATACTCTAAAATAAGTAAATGAAGGAGAAGCAGCAGGTTCCCCTTTGCTTCTCTGACAGCAAGGAGGCGGGGTGGGCTAAGCAGAAGGGGACTCACCCAGATGTGGGAAGAACGCCTGCTTTCTGGGGCATGGGCGAATCGCAGCACTGACCACCCCTCATTCCTGCTGCTATCTCTGGTCTTAGATCAGAGTTAGCAGCAGCTGAGGGGTGTTGGGACTTGCCTGTGTGCAGGGGGTGCGGTCACCCCATCATCCCTCCGTTGCCATCTCTGATCTGAGATAACATGCACCAACAGGGGACTCTCCACTGTTATCTCCAATCTGAGATTGGAGATAGCGACTGATGGATGACCTCTGAGGGGATTCCTCGAGGGTAACCCCACAAGACTGCATCTGCCTGATTGAAGGCTGGATTATGCCCACGGGCCGGAGGTTCTGCACTCCTGTTCTACAAGCTGTTATTTTTTAATACAGAAAAACATACACTAGGAAGAAAACAAAAGTAGTTTCTGTACCACATTATTGTTTCTGAAGATTTGTGCCAATGTATGTTTTATAACATTTAAATTCAGGGGAAAGTTGGCAGCCTTTCAGTAGGAAGAAAAAAGAGGAGGTCTCCAACTGAACTGTGAACCATCAGCCTTTTAACATTTTTCCCCATGGAGAAATACCTTGTATGGTGTGGAAATATAGTTCTAAGTTGGTCAATGATAGATGCTTTTGGAAGTGGTAGTTTCCTTATGGCTTTAACATGGTCCAACCAGGCAGCTGCTGCTGGCTCTTCCAGAGTGCTGTGTTGTAGCTGGATATCCTGAATAGGTGTTTTGGAGTTCCTGGGTGGCCGGGGTAGACATACTTGATCAGAAAGCACGTTTCCTCTGAATTCAGGGGGTGCTTCTCCCAAATCTTTATTGGCAGAAGAGGGCCTAGGACCTTTACTAGACATTTTATTTCCACTATGCATGTTAAATGTGGAGTGCAGAGGACTGTTATCATTAACACTTGAAAACGGAGCAAACAAGCTGGAGGGCAGGTGCGGCGCTGCAGCCGAACACATCACGATGGCTGGATCGTTAATAGGAGGCCTCTCATGCGCTGCCTGGAGAAAATACCATAAAATAAGGTGAGAAATATGTATTCAGCAGAATTTTCAAGCATTCTAGAAGTGTTTTTGCCCTTTCAGAGATTGCTTTGTCTTCATGACAAAACTGGACACTAAAAGTTAATACAAAAGACACGGCTTCAGTTTCATCTGCGTTACCCAGGCAGTCATTCGTTTATATGCCTATCATGATTTTCGCAACACTACTGTGCTTATGGAGAAGAGTTTAAAGCTATATTCCCTCTCCTCATATTGTTCCATAGGTGCCAAATCTATCAGCAAAACAGGGCCTGCAGTGTTCTGTCAAAGAATGTTAGCACATTCCTGCCTTTCACTCTGCTGTAAAATTAATCAAGTACTGAATCATCATAGCCTTCTTCGCACTTCACTGACCCTGGGCTCTTTAATGAAGCTCTTGTGTTGTGGCAACTTGGGTCGAAAAGTTGAAGGCAAGAAGATGGGAGATGACTTTCTGCCTGCTTCACCTCCCTTCCACTCTTCAAGAAAGTGGTAATGGCTCCAGTAACCAACTCCTTGGAGTCGTGCCTCATCAAAGGAAAGGCAACGGCAGGAAACCATTAGGAGGTGGCACTATGATTCCTCTATCCCCTATCACATGGGAAGTTCTGATATATATATATGCATTAAGGATGGATGAAAGTCAACTTTAGTTTCTCTCAAATTCTGCTTTTCATTACCTGAAGTCCATTTGAACCCATTTCCACATCAGTTTGCGAATTGAAAAGTCTGCATGAAAATTCATATGCACTTTTATGTGTATTTCTCCCAATACATTATTATTGAAAGCAAATCGCCCTAAATAATTTGTTTGTATTTTTTTTCACCAATACACGTATGTGTACTTTTGTGCGCATCTTTAATTGGAGACCTGGAGAGCAAAATTTGGAAAAGTGCAAGTATTGAAATATAACTGCATTTTGGGTTCATGTATTGATTCAGGAAGTGTGATTTAAGTCAGTTTGCATTAAAACGCGAACTGAACAAATTTCTTCCCAATTTCTAATATGCATACTGTCTTTTTAAATACATTGGCTAGACTTAAGAGTGCCTAACACTTTAGACACCTCAAAATATATCATGCTGAAAATTTAATGGTCATTAGTTTTGAAGCAAAACATCTACAAAATACTTACTGATAGATCAGTAGGAGGCTGAATTTCTGCAATTTCTACTGGGGATATACTACTGAGAAAGGCACCATTTTTCACCATACAAATTCTTTCTTCAAACTCTCTCTGCAGAAAGGAGGAACGGGGATATTTAAAATGCTGCAGTTTGATCTCGCTACAAATGGTAAATTACCTATTAATATTCATCTTAAGGCCAGATAATCAAATCTAGCAATAGGATCTATATAGATGGACAACTGATTTTCTAGATAAATGTCCCACGTGGAACTATTCCAGGCTTCATATGGACTTCCACTGATTTCAAGATAGGCTTCCTCACAAGCACGAATTTGACTAATTTCATATCATTGCATGTTTAAGATGCATGCATTACTCAAAGTGGTCAAAACAAACAGTATAAAGAGGGTGTTTTTGGGGTATGAAAAGAAATTCACACTTTGTTTAATAAGCTAAAATAAAAACAAACTTCATGCATGCAGTCACTTTGCTCCTCCCTTAGAGCATTGGGGAAACAAGCCTGCAAATCGCTGTTACATACAGCTTCCCGTTATTTCCAAACCGGTAATATCTAAAGAATTTCTGTCTTACAAGTGTTTATAGTAGACATACCTCTGCTTTTCCGATTTCTTCCTTGATGTTGGAAATAAAGGACTCCCAAGAATCAATTTGTAATTTTGATTGAGGTACTGTGGAACGACTGAAAAACCACACATTTTTAGTTCCAAACCATTGTGATCATTTGACATTAACAGTATCTCCAAGAAAAGAAAAGAAAAAGCTACCCCGAAATTATTGTCTAGCAATATTATCCATAGAAAATACTGTGAATATTAGTTCAACACAACTGTAGACAAGATGCCAAATATGTATACCCAGCAATTGGGAGTGAACGCTATAACCCAAAATGGTCTGAAGTACTGGAATGTGTAACATTTTAAAACATTCAATCCAGTTAATTTTCAGTTCTCTAAACAGAGGGCTAGTTCATTAGTCTGAAATGGGATATTGGTACTTATGGAGTACCTATCCCAGAAAGAGTTATCTCCTATTGCTAGATGGCAGGAACCTTGTGACTTTGCTTTTTGCATTATGCTCCCCCCCCAAAAACTCATCCTCCTCAGCTTCAGTCAGAACAAAAAAACAATACTGGTGATTCTTTTGAAGGATTATTCAGGAACTCTTGTTTAATTGCATCTGTTGGTAGTATGCTCATATATTCTAAGGCATACCTGGTCATGAACTTAAGGTATTTTAGATTGGCTTCTGCATTTGTTGCTCTTCTGTGTAATTTAAATAATTCAGTCTCTTTCCAGTTTTCAAGCACTGACACCTAAAATGAAATTCACTGAGTTTAAATCAAAACATTTAGCTGAACAAAATATAGAATAACCCTTAATTCTATATGGTACAATCCATCCTAAACATTTTCACTCCCTCATCTTCCCATAACACAATTATGTTTAATGATTCTTCATGGCCCTAGCTGCTGCTATGTCCTAAATACTTGGCTTTTATTTTGTTCCTCAATACTATAACAGAGCTTATGTTTTGAATTCACAATTTATTTGACAGCAAGAGCATTCTGCTCATCTAGATGTACACAGATGATACTGAGATGATGTTAAGTCTGTAATAATACCTATTCATTATGAATTCAGATGATGTTGAGGTTACTTAATGTATTGTAGCAAACCATTAAAACAGCAAGTATAAAAACTGAATTTAAATTAATATAATGACTTACAGTCTAAAACAGGATGTAATGGAGGCTTACATTGAATCCAAACAAAAATTACTGCAAGGTGGGATCTTTAAAATATTATACCAATATAAAAGCAAAAATATTGTGAGACTGCATAGGATTAATCACAAACGAAAAGCAGAAACTGGCCAGACAAAAGTAGTGAAAGGATGATCCAAAATTTCATCTAAATAAGAACTTTTTGAACCAAATTATAAAAGCTTTCTAGAGAACTGGATTGACAGGCGTCTTTCAGCAGAGTTCTTTGAGGTATGTGTAATATACATTCATACTTAAGAAATATTCAACAGAACCTTGTATGATTTCCCACACTAAACAGAGAACCACTCAAAACTATGTTTCAAAACACAATTTTAAAAAGTACAAAATATTTAAAGATTATTTTATAGTTTATAAAACATTTAAAAGGCAGTCACTTCTAATACATGGAGGAAACTAGATAGAAAACATGCAAGAGGATCTTGTCCATATGCAGTGTTCTGAGGTTCACAGGGTATTGGCAAACTCCACATTACATGTTTAGAACACTCTTTTAGAACAGTCACAGTATCACATCAAGTATGAAACTTGTAGGCAAGCATAACAAGTTGTGAAGATAATGATCAGTGGGCAGGAATTTATGAGACATTCAAGCAAACAAGGTTCTAGCAAGTATGGTTTACCTCTGCTGCAATAGCTCGCTTAACACACTCCTGGTGGTCGTTGTGGCTCTTCTTTATCAGTTCCTCCATTTTTACTTTTTCATTTTCAGACTTATTACTGTGGAGTAAATTCAATGGTTAACACATGTTGTTCCTGCACATCTTGCAAGACTGAATTAAACATTTTAAAAAATAGCTTAAAATTAGTAAAGTATTAGTATATACAAAAGGCAACACACAATGGGCCTGTTCAGAAGACACCTTAAACCCTGCTGGTTAAGCCTTTTGGTTAAGCAGCAGGGTTTAAGGTGTCTTGTACAACGTGTTTTGCTAAACCCTGTGCACTCACTAACTCCAGTTGGACCGTCTGCAGCAGAGTTAGCAGCTCTAACCATGGCTTAAAGTGTTGTGTGTGACAGCATGGCTTGTGGTTAGTGCTAACCCCAGAGAACCAGAGTTTCGCTAACCACAGAGTGTTTCTAATGTCCAATAGAAGAGAAGTTATACAGAAAACTTAAGCTTACCTGATCTCAAGGAAGTCATCCAAAAATCGTTTGTAGTGCTTATTCTTCTCATCAATATTTTTCATGTATCTGTTTGTATACATGCAAGTTTTAGGAAAAAGAAGGCTAAAGTCAGAAAATACACCTATACCAAACAAGATTGGTTAACTGTGTGAACCATACCCAACCTTCAGGTTTTTGGAAGCAGGCAACCAGTTTAATAATTTACTAATTAAATTGGCTACAATGTGCATCCACAGAAAGTGTAACATCCTGCAGTGGAAATTGGATGAGAATCAAGCAAGACAACCAGATAAAAAAGTAGTCGTGGATCAATAGCAGCAAGCATGAATGCAGCGGGGGAGTTGAGTAGCACCACTGATTTCATGAAATATTCACATAGCCCCATGATGGCACTGTAACATAATGAGTAAAGACAAATAATAATCCTATTATCGCCACTGCCTTGTGTCAATCTTTCCTTCACAACACCAGGTAAAAACAAGAGTGGCACACCATTAAAGTTTAGACACCTTATAGCAAACCTGACTAAGCTGTCTGTACGTGCATTGGAGACTGCCCCTCCTTTGGATGCAAGCAAGTTTCAATCTCCATATCAATGCTAGCTTTTTACAGCAGAAATGGAGAAGCAGCATCTTTAGTAAGAGGGATAGTTGCCAGCTTTAAGGCAACAAAATTTGAAACTTACAAAACCTGTGTGAATCCATCCCCTCCCACAGCCCACAAACCAGTCTTACTTTCAGAATAAACTTACATTTCATTGGTTTCTGTTAACTTCCTTACTTTATTCTTTCCTACTTTTAATCCCTCTTGATTTTCTTTTTTCTCCTGTTGCCATCTTTTCATCTCCATATCTACGTCTTGGTGAAACCAATCCAGTTCTCTCTTGGTGAGCTATAAAGCAAGAGAGATAAAAAATAAAAATAAGTACTTTTCTTGAAAGAGTAAGATATTCAAGTGATAGGGCTTGTAGTCACAAAAACAGGATTTAAATACTGTTTTGAATACATTACTATTTTTAAAAATAACTATGTAATGATTAAAAATGACTATTCATATCCAAAAGAGAAAAAAGTATGTTTGACGAAGCTAGACTTTGCATCTGACACTAATACAAGGATCCTGAATGGCTACACAACGCTTTCAAGCATTCAAGCATACATGCAACTATGCTTTTGGAGGGTGGGGTGGGTGGGCGTTTCTTCCAAAACTATCCTTTATGTTGCATCATAAAAAAGCCTTGGAAGCCCCCCATTTCAAATACAGCTCAACCTATAATGGGGTGGGGGTGGGGAGAATTCTGTCAGGAGAAAAAAAATCAAAGGGCACTAACCATACTGGATTGTCTGAGCCATGTCCATTGTGGGGGTCAGACATCCCAGAGATTCAAGTAGAATCTTCTTCCATTTTATAATTTAGATCCAAACTATATGGGTTGGATCCAAAGCGTGAAAGGAAAAAAACCACTAACAGTTTTGTTTTGCAAATGTAAACATCTCTACCCAGTGCTACAATAAATATGACAGTTCTCATATTTGTGGACAAGATGACACAAACAGCTTATCGCCTGTAGATTTAGTGTCACTTCTCTTACATAATGCTTTACGTAACAGATAAAACAGCCCCTCCGCGAGCAGAAGGGTGCCTTTGAATCCAATTCAAGTTTATATCTGAACTGTATTGATGGTCAGTTTTCCTTCCCTTTATATGCACAATCACTAACGATTTAAGAATATTACCTTGTTTCCTTCAATAAGAAGTAATAATTCTTCTTCTAAAACACTCATATCTATGGAGCTTCGAGTTTGAAGTTGTTCCGATTTTTCACTTGCTTCTTTAAGTTGTTCTTGTAGTACCTGATGCTCTTTTTCCATACGTAACAGATCTCCCTGGAAAGACCACATATTACCAAGTGTTTAACACTACAATGTCTAAGTTACAGCCTACATAAGAAACAGCAACAACTGATTTAGGACCACTCCTGCTGCTATGATGGACAAAGACCTAAGCTTGCTCTTGTCCACAAAGTTCTTTCCTTTTTTTCAAACCAAAGACAACATCAGGGATTCCTCCAGGGCGTGGGGCTTGGAGGCCATGCAGGCCCCTGGAGAAATGCCTCTGAAGGAACCCAAGGAGACTCCACAGGCCAAATGCAGAACCTCCGCAGGTCGTAGGTTCTGCATCCCTGCACTAAACCAATGGAAGTACAGCATTGCTTGTACTCTTAGATACCCATGCGTCAGAAATTAATACTTAGCTAAACTGGAAAACCAACTAAAATAAATAACATACCAAGTAAAAAGGCATATGTTTTAAAAGGCGATGATACCGCCAGTTTGCAGCTAGAATGTTTATACCAACAGCATTTTCTTTAGTTACTAGAATAGCTCCAACTCTGAGATATGTTTTTGCTCTCTCACTGGACCAGTTGTGAACATCCACTCATTCACTTACTTGTTGAGTTTCATATGGCTGAAGAGGCAATGTATTGACTCCTTCATCTGTTAGTTCTTGATCTACCTAGAATGCAAAGAGCCAGAAACAGTTTGAAGAGAGAGGTCAGTTACATCCCATCATTCTGTGGGCAATATGTTCCCCAAAAGGTCTCAGCTTGATCATAGAATATATTCAGAACTCTAACACGACAATGCTCAAAACTAGCAGGATAAACAAAAGCAGTGCTAGCCCTCGTACTTACTAGGAAGAACAGCCTGTTACAGAGCCTTACTTTTTCCCTAGAAGAAGCACCTGGGGAGGAGAAAAGCCTCAGCCCTATAAAAGGCGTTGTCTGGTAGAATGGGAAGGACCAGGGACAAAGAAGTGCTCTCTGACTAGTACCATAGATTGTTCTTTGGCTTGTCTGCTACTGCTGCTGCTTGGTAAATATGTACATAGTTGCATGCATTTTTCCCTACTGAGGAAGCCTAATAAACTGGATTTCATTTTGTAACTTCTGATTGATCATCATCATGCAGGTCCACCACCACAAATTGCAGTAGGAAAAGCAGAATCAATAAAGTGAACAAGAGCCCTTCAACACAAGCTGCTAATTTTGAATAACGATGAAAATGTTTTCTAGCAGATCTGCAAAAGGACCTTGTGAAATCACGTGTTGCTATCTGGAACCAGCCTGTGTGAGTGTGTGCGCGCACACACATGTGTCTCAGTCAGCAGAAGTAAATTGGCTCATGAATCAACCCCCATCCCAGGCCAGCGAGAGTTCACAGCAAAGCAAACAGGCAATGCAACAGACCAATGATTGTAATATAGAGTGGGAGAGGGGGATGGTGGCATGAGAGTGAGAGTGAGAAATATGTACACTATCATATGTGAAGATCATATGCTATTTTGTCAGTTATCACTCAGGAACTTGAGAGTGGCAGTAGCTTTCCAGTGAGAGTAGATCTGGCAAAACAATCTCCTATGTGATCTTTATATACAACTGCGTACCTGGGTTTCCACATTACACCAGTATATTCCTGCATATAGGAAACATGTAAGGGCCACTTATTTCCAGCCAATGCATTTAGGTCCGGATGCAATGTTAAAAAGACATGTTCACTCTGAAGTCAAATTCCCATTTTCAATGAAAACTAAAAGATGAGAGTTTGTATATTGTTTTCTCATGTCTTTAGAGCTAGCATTTTTTTTCTTACATATTGGGATGCACACTTCAAACTAGTTCTAAGACATAATACACATATCAAACATTCAACGTTTTATCCACCAGTACTATTTCCTACATAGTCCTGAAGGAATAAAACAGATAGCAACACCAATCAAATCCACAGTTAACACTGCACAGTGTGGCATTTACACACAACACGGAAAAACAAAAAGCAGCAGTCTGCTCCTTGAAGAATTTAGTGTACACAATAAGGTGCTGTTCTCACCTGAACAGCGATCATTCTTGAACGGGGATTGTTTCTTGCTACAGACTTATTCTCAATTTCTATTTTGGTAACAGAGCTACATTCAGCTTCGATACTATGATTCTCCACCCAATCAGGTTTATTTTCACCAGGGTGAACGCTGGACTTCACTGACACACACGGAGAGTTCTGGAACATTTGCACTTCATCGCTTGCTGCAAGATTACCAAAGTTGTATTTGCAGTCTGATATCACTCCTGGATCAATATCAAGGTAAGCATTACAATCCGCATATATATGTTTAGATTTCTCCGAAATATCTGGCATAAGTGGTATTTGAGTAAGCCCTGGAAACGTTCTCTCATTCTGATACGCTGACGAAATTTCATTGAGAAATACAGGTTGGTTGTCAGGTATAGTTGAAGGTAAGGGTATTGTTACCGTGTCAGTTGTCTGGCCTGAAAACGAACATTTGGAAACAAAAGGACTAAAAGAAGAGCGGCTAGTAGTCATATATTCTGGAGTATCGCTGGCTACTGCTGTATTAGAAGATATGGGCACGTAAGGTTTATTAATGTAGGAGGTGGGCTTGAATTCCTTAGCAGCTGGGTTTAAACGTGGTTTATTTTGAGAATTATTTTCCTGACTATGTAGGCAGGATGAGTAAATTTCTTCTTCGATGACTTCTGCATTTTCCTTCAGCATAACTGCATGTTTCATCAAGCCAATAAGATCACCCATCATAACAAAACGCAGAGATTCCAACAAAAAAGATTCCAGGCCACCGGCATCCTCCACAATCTTTCGAGTGTCTTCAGGAAAGTGTTCATATTCTCCCACTAACAGTTGATTATCTATTTCCATAGGACCATGTTCTTCCAAGATTTGAGAAAAATAGCTGTGAAAATAATCAAAGTTAAATCTAATTTCAATGGGAAGCTATACGATCACTGCTAAATTATTACTTCCGCTATCAGTTTACATGAGCATTATACAACATGACCAATTTTAAGAAATCCAGTAAACTAAATAGGTTATCAAATAAAGAACCACATCTGTGGACCACAATATGGACTCCATATCTAATTACATTTTATGGAAGTTGATAAAATTATTTTTTTGCTGGACACTACAAGGCCATGCAGACGAGTCCCTCTACATTTCCAGTGAATGCGTTGGGGTTTGGGAGCCGGGATATGCCCTTCTGGTCTTGCCTCTGACGTTAGAGTGCTTGCTAGCCACCACAACGTCCATACATTCATCCCGATAGTTTCCTGGCAAGAAGGCAGGGCTTCAGCAGGAATCTGCAGAGGTAGCCCAAGCCTCTGCAGGCCAGGTGGGGAACCCCCCACAGGGTAGATTAGGCTGACAGGCTGGAGGTCTTCCACCACTGGCATGAAGTATGGCTTTAATGTCAGGTTCATCTGAAGCACATGGTATTTTTTACGTTAGCAGCTATGTGCCAAACCTTCATGTGTCTTTTGAAACCCAAGGGAGCTTTTAGACACAGTTTGGGGGCTTCAGCAGAAAATGTAGAAGGAAAACTCCCCAAATACGCTAGTGGTAGTGGGCACGCAGATGATGGTTATCCAAAGCATGCAAAACTTCTATTCATCCCAACTTCTCCTTTCTTGTTTCGCATTACTTATTTGTTTAATAAATAAAAACACAAAAAAGAAGGATAATGCAACATACTCATATAAGCTTTCACAAGTTGGGTCTGGGTAATTGTCCAAAATTCTCTGATAATTGTTACTGGAAGGAACATTATTATACAAAGCTTCAAATATCTCCACTTGTTCATGAAGACCATCTGGGATTCTGAAAGGCTCATGTGGATTCATAAAACTTCTGCGAAGAAGTCAAAGAATAGACATTAAAAAGAGCAGTTTCCTTATAATTTGAAAGTATATAATTCATAGCAAACAATAAAATGCTCAACAGTTTATAGTTCAGTTTTGTTTGTTTTAACCATAGGCCATAACAATGATAATAAAATACAACACACAATCTAACCATAAGACCAAAATTACTATAGAATCAGAACAAAATTAACGAAGCTTTACAAATATTATAATCAATCTCAGCTGTTTAACTTACTATCTACAGTATGAACATAGAAATGTTATTTTGGATGTTATTTTATAGCTGCCTGGAGAAAATTACCAACTTTGAGTAGATAACTATTAAAAAGAAATACTCTAGTTTCTGTCTGCTTGACCAATGAGCTCATCCTACCAGTAACTACGATGAAACTTCCATCTTGCCTCTTCAGAGAGGGAACAATGAAATATATAAATAGATTAAAAGCAGTTTTACAACAATGCTTGGCTGGGACTGCTGATGGCATTTGCTGAATCCTGACTTTAGTGTTGTTGTTATTGTTATTATTATTGTTTTTTATTTATTATATTTTTATCCACTGAATAACAAATGTTCTCTGGGCTGATCAAGGTTTTCCTACAGTAAAGGCTTTCCCCAAGAGAAAAGAACAGAGAACCAATAAAAGAATTCTCCATAGCTAAACTTTATCCACACCCTGAAACCATCTTGGGATTTGGACACAAAGAGAAATCCTGTGTCATGATGTCTGTTCTTAATTTTTTTAAAAAAAAATTGTGTGTGGTATCAGCCTTATTTTTAAAAAAACGTATTTATCAACTGCCTATTCTAGCTCTCAGATCTGTTGGGGAGATTTGCAACAATTTAGTCCAACTTATTTCAGGTAATATCCTCAGATATAAATTATACTAGGATAAATAATTAAGCAGGTTCAAGAATTCTGGTTTTAGCTATTATAAATCTTAAGTTTTAGAATGTAAAACAAATTCAACTTTGAGACAATTTAAATTCCAAAATTCCAATCCACAAAGAATTGGAGTTTATAATTTAGATTCCAAAATATTCCAGGCAGGTAAGACTTGTATACTTCCTGGTATGTTCTCCAAAATCTTAAAATCACCAGAAGCTGATTCATTTACCTTTAATTTGAATCAATCAAGGTGAGTTTTCTGGATACAAGAACCAGAAAACAGAATCCTTGGATAATGTTTGAACTTGCTCAACTGTGTTAGAGTCAAGTCATTACATATGAGTAGCTGCTTTGGGTGTGAATACAACTTCCTCTGAAGAGGAGGTACAGGGGTTTCAGTGCAAGAGCTGCTGAGATTAAATTGTAAGAGAAATGCTATTATTATTGCACATACATTGCACTCCTCTGGTTTACAGTCACTCTCACAGTTTATTCCTTAAAAGTAGCAGCTTTGAGGAATTCTCCTTCCACCTCAAGTTAATGAGAAAACATGTAACACTGAACAATTAAGACATTCCTATCTAATGACCCCAAACCAAAAAGGTTATGTTAAAAAAACCTGTCTGATTAACAGTTGTATTTTCTACAAGTTTACTTTTAGTTAAATACATGGGTTGTACCAATGATGTCCTTTGATCCAGCAGAAGCTTCCATCAATGGAATGGGAAGGGAAGCAATTTTTGATGTTTTCCTTTCCCCTCTGTACCACCTCCTACACTGTTTAAAACGGTCCCCCCAAGCCTCTGGAGCAAATGGGGCAATGAAGGATGCAGGGGGGAAATTGCCTCAGTCCCCATACCTTTGACAAAAGGCTCCTCTGGAACAAAGAGGTTTCCATTAGCAGGAAGCGCCACTCAATATAACCCACTGTTACAATTTTAAGCCTATCCTGTACTTAATATGCCAATTGCATGCTCCAGGAGCCTTACAAAGTTATGGGAGTGTGCATAGCTCCTGACAACCAAGGACTCCAAGAGGATTTAAACATCCTTAATATTGGCTGGATTGTGCTGAATGCATTTTCATGCCAGAACTTACAATGTGTTTTCCTCTGAAAATATATTGTCTTCCTCTCGGGTTACTGTACTAACTCCACCAGACACAACTAAAATAGCCTAGAACAAGAACAAAAGAAAAAGAAACTTGTTACATAATGACAGGTACATAAAAATGTTAATAACAAGTAATCCACCATTAAAATTTAAAATTCACATTTAGCTTGCATTTATTCAGATGCCCTGTAATTCATGAATTACGGCAAAATGATTAGATCCCTCCATAAATATCCCTAGAATTAGACAAAATAAGGAATTCTTCAAAACTTGATGTACAGAGAAGGATAAAAAGGAGGCCAAAATGATCATTTTATGATTATTGCCTGTTCAATTCAACAATATTCTCTTCATGTATAAATAAAATAAAATGTATTTTAACAAACAAAACTCCATTTTGCTTGTTAAAATTACACACTGACATTCTTTTCATAGATACAATGGGTTGGAACCAAACCATGTTAGTTGAAGTTAGATCTCACTAAAATCAATAGGACAATTCAATTATTTAAGTTTTACTAGTGTCAATGGGTACTAAATTAAACTAACTCAGACTGCAGTCCTAAACACACTTACTGCAGAGCAAATCCCACTGAACTCAATGGAACTTATCTCTGAGTAAACATATTTAAAACTGCTTTGTTAGTTTGGAGCCAGCACAGCATTTGTCAACAGTGCCTATTATTTCTGTATATTAAGTCTCATTAATCTAATAATGTATGAATTATTCACATTATGTTCTATTTTAATTTAGGAAAAGATATTTAGCTCTTTGAAGGGGTTATTCGTACTTCTCTCATACAAAGGAGGGAATGCTTGAACATAAGAAGAGTGACACTGGATCAGACCAAGTCCAGCATTCTGTTCACACAGTGGACAACCAGCTGCCCAGAGGAAAACCAAAAGCAGTACATGAGTGCAACAGTACCCTCCTTTCTAAAAAGTTGACTGCTGTGCCATACCTCCAGCATCTAAAAACAAAGTATGCTTTTTTCTATTTCTAAAATTAGGGTTCCATTCATTTGCAAAGCTATGCAGATATTCAACTGGTTAAAAATCATACAGTAAATGAGTAAGATGTATACCCTACTCTCTCAAAATCCTGAAGAGCCAGAAAACGTCCCTGACCATCCTGCCCCGTCCCCCCTATACGGGGCTTTCCTCAATAAGTGATCTAAACTACAAAATATCTGAAGGCTAGAAAATTCTTATAAATAGTACACTGGCTTTGGGGAAGAAAAATAAAATCCTTCTTTTGATTTTCAGAAGGGCATTCGAAGAAAGTCAGAAAAAGAACGTGTGGGAGATAAGAAATAAGAGAGGAAAGCACATGGGAATTTATTAAGTTTTGTTTCTGTTATGTTCTAACAGCATAGATTGTCTTTAAAAATAAAGATATACCTTTGATCCCTTTGCCTTCTTTCGGTTTCTGTTTTTAACTTTGATAGCATTATTCTATAGAAGCAAGAATAAATTAAATGTTTAGCGCCAATCACCACCATCAACAGTTTGCAGTTAAAAATATTTGAATACCGCTTATTTTACTGGCATTTCCTTTCTACTTCCACTCTATTCCTTTACTAGAAAAGAAATAGGGTCTACATCTGTTTCCCAATTTCTATTCTTTGTTTCCCTACAAAGCAAAATGAAGCTACATAAACCAATTTTGGCAAAACCCAGCAATAATTTCATAAACAACCACATGTGGAAAGGGAACAGACAAAGATAAAGATGCTGGCTCTGTATCAGTTCTCTGAGTAAGAAATGAAAACCGTAACTTAGGAACATAAGAGTTCTGTTGGAGCAGACCAAATGCCTATCCAGTCCAGGATTCTGTTTCCACAGTTGCCAACTAATAGGAAAGCCACAAGCAGGACATGAGGGCCAAAACACCCTCCCCGCTCACGTTCTCCTTAACTTCCTCTTCTCCTCAACTGATTGTGATTCAGATATAAAAACAACCATGCTGGATCAGACCAAAGGCTTATCTAATCCAGCATTCTGTTCACACAGTAGCCCACTAACTGCCCACAAGTAGGATCTGAGTGCAATGGTGCCTAACAGCTGGTATGCAGAGGCAAACTGCCTCTGATACGGCAATTAATATATAGCCATCAGGACTAGTAGCCATTGAGAGCCTTCTCCTCCACAAATTTGTCTATTCCCCTTTTAAAGCCATCCAAGTTGATGGTCATCACTATATCTTGTGGTAGTGAATTTCATCATTTAACTATGTGCTTCATGAAGTAGTACTTCCTTTCATCTGTCCTTAATCTCCCACCATTCAGCTTCAGAGAATGACTGACTACTAGTATTATTGGGGAGAAAAACGTCACCCTATCCACTTTCTCTACACCATGCATAATTTTGTACACCTCTATAATGTCTCCCCATACTTCCCTTTTTTCTGAACTAAATAATCACAAACACAGTAACTTTTTCTCAGAAGAACATTGCTCCAGGCATTTGAACATTTTGGCTGTCCTTTTCTATACCTCTTCCAGCTGTACAATATCCTTTTTAAGGTGCAGTATCCAAAACTGAACTCGGTATTCCAACTGTGGTTGCATCATAGATTTGTACAAGGGCAGTATGATATTGCCCGTTTTATTTTCTATTCCTTTTCTAATTACATCCAACATGGAATTTGCCTTTTTCATAGCCTTCTGATCCTGTGACATTTTCATCAAGCTATCTTGGTTAGTCACTGCCACCTCAGATCCTATTGCTGCATATGTGAAGTTGTGATTTTTTGTCCCAAGCTGCATCACTTGCTTGCTGACACTGAACTGCATTTGCCATTTTAATGCCCTTTTTTCCAGTTTGACGAGATCATTTTGGAGCTCTTCACAATCCCTTTTTGTTTTTAACCACCCTAAACCATTTAGTGTCATCAGCAAACTTCACCAACTCACTCCTCACTTAAAACATTTCTAATAACGTATAAACTTTTGGAATTATTGCTATTAAAATAGCCTTGCCTTGCTAATTAGCTCAATACTAAAATAAAATGCAAACAAATTTCACATACACATTGTTTCAACAGAAATGTAACATTAGACACACTAAGTGAAAGTAGTTACTCCGAAAATTTGCTAAAGAAAATGCAATCCATGTTTGTATTAGAGTGCCAAAATCAGAGGAAGGTATCTGATTCACATAGTCAACAACATGGTGCCAAGTACAATCAGTAGTTCATTTTCGCATGGAAAAAAATCTGAAATTGTTACACACTATGGCAAAAATACATTTTTAAAAGCTCCCCAAACAGCACCACACTGTCACTTCTGTCTACCACTTCCCACCCAAGTTAGGTGGCCTGGTAAGGACATCACACTTCCTAACTCTTCACACAATGGTTAACCATAGCCTTCCCCCAAATCCCTTCTTCCTTTTCAGCATTAACCATAACATTATATAGACACTGACTCCAGGTTTTACTCTACAAAAGGAAGGAGGAGTGGAGCTGTGCCTATTGGATCTGCCTCTGAAATTGCATGTCTTGCTGCGTATTTGTGTAGGTTCCCTTTTGTGGATGAGAGAGGGTGGGGCCTACGTGACACGTAATGTCATCATTGGTCCGGCTCCTTTCTCAGAAGCAACATCCCCATAGAGCTCATAGTGTTGCAAGAGCTCTGCATTGATACCAACAGGTATCAAACTAATCATTGTTAAGTTTAAAAACAGGGTTTGGGGTTGGCTTGTATATCCTGGTTGAAGGTAAATGGCTAGCATTACTATTGATATAGACAGAATTCAATATAATAATACAACAATATAGTTCATACTATATTGGGGAAGGGGAAATTTATATAGGAGAGAGGAGGGACCATGGGAAAGAGGTGTACCACACCACATGGGATGCTACTGATTTCTTAACCCCCGTTTTTGAAGAGATTGGTGTATATTATATGCCTTCTATGCTAATATGTGCTATGGAAAATGGAAAACATTTTATCAATACTGAAGTTTAAATCTTTTGATAATGAGAAATGTCATGAACCTGCTTTTTGATTTATACACCCATGGCAAGCTAAGTGTTCATTAGCTTTAAATAATGGAAAAATGCCTTTTTCAATAATGTGCTGCTTTTAATAATGTATTAGTTTTAAATGTTTTAATTAGTTATATGTATTTTATGGTGTTTTCATTTGTGTTGTACCCCACCTCAATCCAGAGGGAGAGGCAGGTAACAAATAAATAAATATATTATTATTATTACTATTATTATTAACACATTGCCTTGTTTCCAGTGGTGGCTTCCAGCAGGCCTACCCAGTCGAATTTTAAGATGTCTGACTGTTATTTTAATAATGTATTAGTTTTATATGTTTTTAATCAGTTTTACGTATTTTATAGTATTTTTTATTAAAAATATTATTAAAAATTATTATTATTATTACTGCGCTTCTGCTTGTACAAGATGAGGCACTGGACTTTGTTTGATCCCCACTACCTTCTGCAGCCCTCAGTGGCATATCTCACACTGTGCCAGGGGCTCCCCCACCTCTCAATAGCAGGTTTTCAGGGAATACAACACCAAAGTCATTGGATATAACCCAATGCACTCAATCAACATTCACATAGACTGAGATTTACTCTGCAACAAATATATGCCATCATGGGGCAAGTATCTGAAAGCAGACATATTGTAAAAGGACAATTGTCTACTTCTTCAAAAATCATCAGGAAAAAAAAACGATTAAAATTTATTCATGTTTCAATTTTAACAAAAAGATCAACAGAAAAAGCAAACTTACTGGAATATCTTCATTTTCCTCCCTTGTTATTATGGTGAAAGGGTTATCTGTTTTAAAAATACATTTTAAATATTGTAAGGAAAACATAAAACAAATGTACAGAGATAATTTCAAACTTGTTAATAATATCATAATTTTATAGTATAATTTTAAGCATATGCACAACTGTGAGAGGATAATAGAGGTATTCAATAGTCCTTCATCTGTTGTTGGGTTAACTGCTGGTCCAGGTTCACATGTTATGCTCATTCTAAAATGAACAGAATGTCACCACAAAGAACCTCGACAGAAAGCCTTCTCTGTGGCAGCACCTCTCATCTGGAGGACCCTCCCTCGTGCATTTTGGGAGGCGGAATAGGTAACATCCTTCAAACGCCTTCTGAAAACATTAGGACTATAACTTACTCTGGTTTTTAAAGTTTTTAATCTTTTAATTGTAAACTGCCCAGAGAGCCTTGGCTATCCTGCAGTATAAAAATGTAATAAATAAATAAAAATTTCAAAAATGCAATAAATAAATATAAATAAATAGCTTATGAATGCGCCCATCATAGGTTGTTGTTGATTAAAAGCACCGGAGGCTGGTGGGCTGCATGCAGCACCCCCGCTTGTTCCTGACAGCTCGTGGGTTGTTTAAACCATTGTGCTATCCTTACGTGTATCATGAGGATTCCTCTAGCAGGGTATGACAATGCAGACTCCTCACCCAAAGTGACTTCTAAGCATGATCTGGACATTTACCCAGCAGCCATCTCCATAGATGCTTCAGTTGATCCAGAAAGCAGTGTCCTTACCCCCACCCCCCAGCAAGTAAAGGTATAATGGTAAATGGGATTTTGCATATCCTTCCCTATGCAGGTTCATCCACATGCAGAGAACCTGCAGTTCACCTAGTCTGAATCCATGCATCATAGTCCACTGCCACCCTACCCCAAAAGGTCATGAAGGCTCTTGGAGTAATAGAGATTCATGAACATAAATAGCTGGAACTTCTTTTACACACACACACACACACACCTTCATCTCCAAGTTTTACACTAGACTCCTGGAAAACATTTTTCTGGAGGCTTGATGTCAGAATAAACATCAAATGTGTGACAGACAGATAATTTATTTTATTTATTCACTGTTATATGTGCATAAGTTTCAAAGGGGAACCCATTGCTTTGCTTACTATAGTATACTTACCCATGTTATCAAAATAGTCATCTAAGAATTGATGAAGAAACGGGAAATTCTCTCTGTTTTCTTCTAACATCCACAGAAAACAACGAATTTCCTCAAATGACAGCTCTGCAAAGTAGTCTAGTATTTCAAACATATCTTCAGATGTGCAGGTAAACATCCTGCCTTGTTTAATACCATATTTCTCATTCCAGAGAACTGCGATTAAACTAAGATCAAGCTCTAGAAAGCAAGTTACATGCTCAGCAACAAATAATTTTGTAGCTTTTAAACCTGCAATATAAAAATATTAATTATTATCAATAACATTTACAGCAGAAAAAAATAGATTCACAGAAAGGTTATCTTTTACCAGATGGGTGGGCATATAAATATTTCACCTGTTCACATTTCAGAAATGTTTAAGCATATCCACATTTGCCTGAATAGCTTATTTTGGTTAGATTTCTGACAATGTTATGTAATTATAACATTATAATCCTAACACTCTTCAGACCAAATAAATAGGAGATGCTGCAGAGTTAGAAACTTGGTACCTAAGAATATAAGAAGAGCCCTGCTGGATTAGATCAAGGGTCCATCTAGTCCACCGTTCTGTTTGCACAGTGGCCTACCAGCTGTCAGCCAAAATCCCACAAGCAGGACAAGCTCCTTGCCCATCTGTAATTGCTAAACCTGCTATTACTGGCCCAAAGCTGGTGGGAATGGGGTCAGGAGGTGATTATCTATAATGCTACAGGTGGGGCTCTGAATACCATCACTGGCTTGTACCCAACAGTGCGCTTCCATGCACAGAAGAAATTTTGATCCTTTGGAGGCCTCAGCTAATAGAAAGGGGGTGGGGAGGATGCGATCTTTACCAATTCCTCTTCCCTGCTGCAACCCACTGAAATCCTGCTCTAGAGGGCTCCGGAGAATTATGGTAGTAGTGCAGGTGGTTGCAGGAGACATCAGTGAAAATCACCTTCCCTGTCTTCTACTAGTGGAGGTCTCTGTTGGATCAAAAGCCCTTCCACAAACAGAAGAGCACTGCTGGATGCAAACCAGTCAAAGCTGGTTACAGATATTTTATTCAGTGACCTGGTTTGCACATAATGGTAATCCATGTTTTATTTAATCCATGGTTTGTTGCCCTATCCAGGGTTTGTCTGACAGATGATTGGACAAATTGTGGTTTGATTTTTCAATCCCTAGGTTGCTTGTTTCCCTCCTCCTTCGTCCACTCCCTCCCAAAATCCTAAATGACTTTGCAATGCTGTAGTACTAGCATGATGAGTGGCTGTTAAAAAAAATTTACTGCTCTGGTCCACTGCCTCAGTAGCCTGGGAAAATTACTCATGAACAACCCATGGTTTAAACAACCCAGAGTTCACAACCCAAAAATAAACAATGGGTTCTTTTTCTGGGTGGTTTGTGCGGCTGGGTTCATGCAGCCCAACAATCTAGAATTCAAACAAAAATATGAAAACATGGAACATGGGCATTTGGATAAAAATGTATTTACTGCTGCCCAAATTTTGCTTGCAAACTATTGGAAACAGCAATAATTCCTTACAAAACTGTGGCAAACTAAGTTAATAAATAAGGTTACTTTCTATAAAAGTAGCTGGGAAGGCAAGACTTCTCTAGGAGATTCACTCTTGGGATAATGGCAAACTTTTGTTATGTACTGCAATAGGCTTAGACCATAAAAATAATGTTAGAGACATTGCCATTGTATCGCAGCGAGTACAAGTTTGATACTATGTCTGAACAGCTGTGTTGTGAATATTATTTTAATTTGTTATGTTGTTCTATTATTTGATTACGGAACTTTTAAAACAAAATTTGGAGAATAGTTGACAGGGAGGACAAATAGCTGTTGCAATATGCTGCAGCTCTGCAACAGGAAGAATTTGGAATCCTCTAAAGTGTAGAGGACTTCTGTGCTGCCCACCGAGAGCATAAATTTTTGAACTTCATATATCTTTGCTTTTGGTATTTAAACAATAACCCTAAGACATAACCATGAATATTACACAGGGGAGTTTGGAGATGTGAATTATTCCCAACTTGTTATTTTTCAGATCAGCAGCAACTACAGCCCACTCCCACATCTAAATTCAACAAACAACATATAAGTGCTGAAAATTATTTACTTATTTATTTCATTTTTATACCGCCCAATAGCCAAAGCTCTCTGGGCGGTGCGCAAAAATTAAAACCATGAAAAGCATAATAAAACAACCAACAATCTAAAAACACAGATACAAAATACAATATAAAAAGCACAACCAGGATAAAAACAACACAGCAGAAATGGATATAGGTTAAAATACGGAATTAAAACAGCAAAGTTTAAATTTAAGTTAAATTAGGTGTTAACATACTGAGAAAATAAAATAAATTAATTAAAGCCCTGCAATGGAACTAAAGAAAACTACTTTAAGTAGCCACAGAAAATACGGCCTTACCATTATTGTCAAGATGTTTCATCCAATCATGTAGTTTAGGTTCCACTTCTTCAAGCTCACTTAAAATGTGAACAAAAATTCTTGTCTTCACTCTATCATTTTTAGCGATTAAGAAGTTTATGATCTGTTCCATTACTTCAGTGGACAATGTACAACTTGAAGAAAACCGTGCATAATCCTCTTCGCTAAGTACCCACCATGAAATCAACTCATTAAGAAGTTTAAAGACGTCATGTACACCTCCCTGTATGATGGCAGCATGTTGTACAATAACCTGCAGGACTGTATCTCCACCAAAATATCTCTTCTGAACATTTCCTAAGATAAAACAAATACAGTGACTGCCAGGCTCCATAGAGAAACACAGGACATCACGTACAGAGAAATGTGAAGATATTCTCAAAGTAAAGATTGATATACCTTTATGACAATCATCTTTTGCCACACAGTTTTCTCTGTGAAATATTTCTGAAAGGTCTGTCAATGTGGCTGCTTCTTTCATAAATCTTCTCCTTAATTTTCTCTCTTGTTTTGCTTGTAGGTTCCTAGAACTGATTCAAACAACACTGATGCTTTGCAATATATTTTAAATAAGTGCTGATAGCCCTCCATTATCCAACTCTAACTTAAAAGCTCAAGACTACCAATATTTTAGGTAAACAAAGTCTCAGTTCATATTTCAGAGCCTTCAATTGCCCTTCAGTAGTCCTTCAATGAGCTGCCTGAGTGCACAAATCATAGGAGACACACATGTGAAGATGCATTCAGTGGCAATGTCATATGCTGAACTGATCCTCAAGTATCAATATATATCTTCATATCTGATTAACAAATACCCTGGGAAGATGAACTTTAGTACCCTGTGTAACTGAGAGGCATCCTTGACCCAGATGCCAGCATCCACAGCCCACTTGGAATACCCTTGGAATATTTCCCAGGGCTTGCAGATGCCTTTTGATGTGTCAAGTCTGCCAACAATGGCTAAAGCCATCTCTTTTTTAATTAACACTTCTCTAGTCCAACTCATAAACCCAGAAAGTGAGAAGAGGAAACTCCCATTTACATGCCACTGCAGTGATTGGTGAACCTTACACACACACACACACACACACACACACACACCAGCCAAACATAGTAATAAAAATGGAATATAGTTCTTAATTCCACTGCCACTTGGTCACCCTGTCAACCTGATCTCTGGTCTCCTCCTCCTTTGTCCACCTGAAGATGCTGTGCATGTTGCAACTCTCCAGGAGATCCCTACATTGCAACTATTTTACCTCAAAAGAGTTTAGTGTAGGTTAGCATTTTTTTTACTTTGTTTACTTTCAAATACACGCACTACTTTCCCCTTTTGTCTCTTATTATATCCTTTTAATAGAGATCTTTCAATTTGGACCTGACCTTTGAGTATATGTTTCTGGCAATTCCAAGGAAGGTTTCTCTTCCCACCTTCTTAGCCACTTGGCTCACCAAGTTGTGTTTGCACATTTGTGCCTACAATGAAGTAAGATGAAAGCAGGCTACCTGCCTGCAATGATGGGAAGCCTCTGAGGGTTGCTTCCTCAAACCCAGGCAAATTATTAGCTCTAAGGTCACCCCACCCAGGTTTAGACGGGGAAAGGGATGATCACATCCTACAGATCAGGTTAAGAAGCATGCACATACCCAGTCCACCCCATAAGCCAGTTGTGGCACGGCAAAATGCTATACTTAGCACACAACTTTGCAGCCCAGATATTTAAAATTCTGCACTAGGAATAAAGTGAATTCATTCAAGAGTTGAGATATATACGATTCTGATCTAAATTCCATCAGAACAAGCAATGGGAATGTTATATTTGTAATCATCAATATTTACAATAGGTACTCTATGTGAAACCAGTATGATTACAGTGGGCAGTATCCAGCTGGGCTGCTACGCTCTTGCTTATTGCATTGTGCCAATGAGAGCAACCGGTAGCACAACTGGGAATGACCAATTCTGAAAGTAACCCCGGGAGCACTCGTTTCTGGTCCCAGGAGCTCCACTGTCCTGCCCCATTCCAGAAACAGGCTTCTCCACTTGTTTCACGCTGCTTTTAGAACAGGCAATTCCCAGCTGTGCAAACCGTTGCTCCCACTGCCAATTATTCTCACAAATAATTACCTCAACTATATTCAACTGAATTAAACATGTCTAAGCAATTTTGAGCTTTAGTCTGTGTTGAACCTTTTCTATAATTAGTTTGCAGCATGACTTGACAATCATTTATAGAAGTGACAAATATGTATGAACAGTAATTGTATTTATTTCGATTTCTAACCCATTCAAAGCTAAGAAAAATATTTAAATAAAAATACAATTAAAAACTAAAAGCACAACTTATTCCCTGACATGCATAGTGCTGAAAGAATGAAACTTATTACTGACCATTACCTCAAATATGCCATGCAGATACCCTTTCACCCTTGCAAAGATCATTCATGTATGGAGGACAAACATCCTGGATGACATAGAATGATTAGACTATGAATAGCACCCACAGGTCTCCCATTCTAGGAAATGGCATTTTGCCAAGAGACTATCAACTTGTCTTATTGCAATCCCACTGCTCTGAAAACTAATTGCTTATTTACTTGATAGTTTGGAAACTTACCTTGAACATTTCTGTTTGACAATGGGCTTTGGAGGATTCTTGTTTTTTACCTTATGTTCAAACTAGGGAGAAAAAACAATAAGTTCAAAGTTGTTTCCCCCCCTCCAACCAAACAGTATTTTATCAATATAACAACAAAAGAGATACTGCTCTGTTATTCAATCAATGCACATTAATATAATTTATCAAGACATAAAAAACTTCCCAATCTAACAACAAAATTTAGAAATTATTTATTCAAAGTATAATAAGGGGCTTCTTTTCATCCAACACCATTTTAGAGCTAACAATATCCTGCCTTTTCCTCCTGCCCCATCTTCTTTTGTTGACAGACTTCCGAGACTAATCGGGAAAAATGAGTGAATCTTAACATTTAGAACCACCAGAGCATTAAATAGGGCTTTTTCAGCAGCAGCCTCAATTTTATTGCCTGCCTCTCTTAACAGAAAAACTAATCTAGTGTCAAAAACATCAGGGACTCTCTTAACTGTAGCTAAGGGATAGGGAGCAAACAGGATCATGTACTTGCTCCCACCATCTGCTTCCCCTTTTGGAGTGAATTCCCCCTTCTGAATTGATTTCTGCTACCCTGGCACCAGCATTTAACTGTAGTTATGACAGGAGGAAGAAATTCCTTCTGGACAGAGGAGAACAGGATGGTGGTAGAGGGCGTGGACAATCTTCCTTGCTAACCTGTCTTATTAATGATCTGCATTATATGCATATTAACTGCAGTTAAGAGAGCCCCAAACTGTCTGCAAGAGGGGCATAACCTTACAGATGCAAGCGAAGTCTGTTTTAACTGAGATTGAGGCTACAATCCTACACACGCTTACCTGGGAATAAACCCTAATGAATTCATGGCCTGGTTTGCAGATAACACCAACCCATGGTTTGGATTATTGAATTCTGAGTTGTGATGTATGAACATGGCTGTGCCAACAAACCGAACAACCCAGAAAGAGAACCCATGGTTTGTTGCTGGCGTGTGAACCCCCAGTTGTTTAAACCATGGGTTGCTTAAATCCATGGGATTTAAGTTAGACTAAAACTGAATGCAACCCTCAGTGACCTATTTGTGTTGCTTGTTTTATGTTATGCACCAGGGATTATTACTTTATCTGAACATCAGCTGCCTTGATTTTAAGAAATAAAGGATAGAAAACATTTCAATTAAACAATATACTGGAATTTTTCCTACAAAGGATACTGATAGTTGCTTGGAAAACTCTTAACTGCCAAAATTGTAACACAGCACACTAACAGAAAATGAATTCTTACCTCACATTTGACAATGCCACATGAGCTGAAGACAACAATTTTGGAAATGAGGCCTCTACAATCTGGAGTGAAACATAACTCTTGAAGAATATCCTGTGGGTATAAGCAGAAAATGTGTCTGTGAGTAGGATTTCACGTCAAGGATTGCAAAATTTATATTTTGTTTTAAAAACGGAATTTAAGCATTACATTACATTTAAGCATTATATGGGAGTATGTTGCTCCTTTTTCCTTTCACGTTTTTATTATAACATTTACTATAGCCATATCTTAACTAAATGACATAATCTATTGTCTTGGAGCCATAATTAAGTTAATTTAAATTGAAATCAAGTGGTACTTAATCATGACTTCCAGTGCAAACCTATTTGTGTCTACTCAGAGATATGCCCCACTGAGTTTCACTAAACTAGTCAGGATCCAATCCACTTTATTATTTTATTTTTTGTTCCATGGGGTCAATACATTGGTCCCATCCCCACCAATTCATTTTATGCTAAAAAAAAAATTAGACACAGACACTACATAGGAATGACTATGTATATATAGCAGAATATACATAGGCAGTGTAGATTATTTTGCTATACTTTATGGTTTTAATTGTGAACTGCTCAGAGAGCCTTGGCTATTGGGCAGTATAAAAATGTAATAAATAATAATAAAAATAAAATATTTTTTATAAATGATTGAAGAGTAGAAGAGACAGACAGGGGCCATGTTCCAACTCTTGTTAAGCCAGGAATTCTGTCTTAATAAACCACAACGTGAAAAAGTAGGGTGCTGGCATATGCAGCCCATTCCCTACACCCTTCATATGAATGGGTAAACAAACCAAGAAAGAACAGCTTTGCATTATGTCAGGATTATAGTTACATGTGCCCATATAAACCAACTTTAAGGGTATAATGTTTGGGTACAACTTAACCATAATTCTGGGTTTAGGCTTAATTCAAAGCTATCCCTTCCTCATTTGTTTCTATGCCTGCCCAAAGAGAAAAGCAAATAGGCACATCATGGTCTACTAAGCCAGGATTCCTGTCTTAACATGAGTCCAAACACAGTCATCAACTCTTCTAGAGTTTAAAAGAGAGAAAAATGGAAGATGAAGTACTTATTTGTATAGTTAATCAGTGCACTTTCAAGAGACTTAAATATTTACCCACTTATTGCAATAACCAACTTGAATTCAAACACTTCTTGGCTTTTTCAGTAAAAAAAGATTACGGAGAATTTACATCTACGGAACAACCAATTAAAGCCGCTGACTTCACGGCAGCTAATACTTATTGACTTCAAAATGAGTACTCAAAAAACCAAACACAGTGCAGTCGCTACACTTAGAATAAACTGAGGAAAGAACTACAAAAGAAATAACTGCTCCACCCATGGGCAATTAAAACAATGCTGGCAGTTTGGCTTCCTGATACATTCTTTGACGGGTTGAAGCCCAGTGTGACTCAACATCCAATATTTGCTTCATTGTGGTGCAGCTGTAGTGCTAGCACAGCAAGGGACAATGCGTTCAAGAGCAATGCTGAAAGTACACAATTGCACTATTCAGTGTGTTTAATTCTTGCATTATTCTTCACTGCAAAATCATGAAAGGCCATTCGGAGCAACATCAACTTGAGCAACCTCCAAGCAGAAGTGAAGCACTAGACATCTGGCGTTACCTTGTCATTTTTATCGCTATATCTTGTTGCTTTCAGCTTCTTCCAACAGTTGACATGAAACTCCACTATACATTGTTCACAGCAAGCAACACGTATAAAACCCTGAAATTTTAAGATCACAGATGTGAACATTACGAAAGTGTGTTTTATAGTAGCAATATTCAAAACATGTTTGGCATAGGCCTCTTTAGAGAAAATCAATATAAACCAAAACAAGTTTAAGATCAATATTTACCTTGAAATGTGGGTCGCTAAAATATATTTTGATTTTATGTGCTTGACACTGCTGGTAGCGACAAACGGCATCTGGATTTGGAGGAAACTTGCATTCTTCAATACAACGTTCCAATATTACCTACAAAAGAGAAAAATCAAGGGCAAATATGGTTGCTTTTTCTCTGGAGTTTTTGTACTAATAAGTCAGTGTGTGTGTGTATGTGTGTGTGTTTAAATTAATGTTTGTAAACCGGCCAGAGCTATGGGGCAGTATATAAAGGCAATAAAGAAATAAATTTTAAAAAATAGTTTTGAAACACTAAATTCTTATTTAAAAAATAATGATTGACAAGCTTCGATTTACATCTCCCTTTAATGACATTTCATTAGTACATTTAAAAATTCACAGCCTCATCAAGTGAAAAACTCAATGTCATTTCTACTTTTCCCATGATTTCTCTACATGATCAACACCTAATGTGTGGTGATTCATGCACAGAAAATCCATCACAATGAGTAGCATTATCCCCTCTGTAATGCCAGTTGATAAATTTTATTGTTTACAGCTTCTTACAGCTTTGTGAGAAAAAGACATTCACAAAAACAGTTTGAACAATCTATCTAATCAAATCAATTCATCATGTGCACGGTTTACAGCAACAGTTTTAGGACATTTGCCACAGCAAATAAAGCTACTTGATTTGTTACATAAAGATACATGAAGCTGCTGTTAGGGGGAAATCTTCCCCCACATCTTATCTCCCACCTGGGGTCCTGTGCTTAATTCAGGGATCTACATGCTTTATGGAGCCTCTCAGGGCATAGCTAGACAAGGGGGGGTGGAGGGGGACGATCTCATGATCTGATGATCATGAGATCGTCCCCCTCATCTACACGTGTTGGGCGATGTCCCAGGAGGAAGAAGACGCTGCGCCCGCCATTTTTTAAAAAAAGAAATAGGAGCTGGAGCACACCTTTGCACTCCAGCACAAAGGTAAGTCTTTTTCTTAAAAAAAAAAAAAAAGCCCCAACCCCGCTCCCTACCACCTCTGATGGGCACAGAGCAACTGGTAGCACAACCGGCTGCCCACCAGGGGAACTGTGCAGGCATTTGTTAACTCCTTAATAACTTAATCTTTATACTGAGCATAATATATGCTTTACGTAACCAGCTAACATCATTACATAACCAACTCACTAATCTAACTATATGTAATCATAAATAGAGGCACGTCACTTACATAGAATGCTAGGATGCACATGGGGGCATGTAAATACTGATACTCTACCTATCTGTTGCTGGGCCCCATTTAAATTGCTGGTTTTGTCCTTTAAAAGCTTAAATAGGCCAAGTTATATGAAGAATTGCCTGCACTTATATGGACATGCTCAGGCCTAAAGATCAACCCCAGATGTCCTGCTTGTAGGCCCACCACCAAGGTCCATCAGGATGGATCACTAACAATGCAGTTACTGCAAGTGCACAAATTTCTCCTCCGTGTACTTCCCAACCATTAAAATTGTGTATATTTCCCTTCTATTTACTTATTAGTTGCCCAAAACATGCAAAATTTTCCTGACATTTTTTTTTTAAAAAAAAAACACCTTATGGATGTGGCAGAATGGGATGGAACAAATAAGGCACCAGCAGTACTTACACACACATGTGCACTGATGGGCTCTGTTCACTCCATCTCATTCATCTGCCTCAGGGAAATGCAGCAGTAAGTGCTGCAAAAAGGAGCCATGAAAAGGGGGGAGGAGTTAAAAAATCTCCTTTCCTGAGTAGCTGGAGACTTGGGTAAGTGTTGAAAAGGTGTGAGACACTGAGAAAAGTCAATCAACACTTAAAAGCTACAGGATCACATTGCCAGGGTGGCGATACTGTCTCCACACCCCTTCTGGCGTTCCTACTTTTGCTGCTGCCCTCCTCCCTTTTTGGTGTTTCTCCATTGACAGGTTCAACACTTGGCCCCCAGCAAATGTGCACAAATCAGCCTTTATGCCTTGTCAATTTCCATGTATGTTACCCTTCACCACTCCCTTTAACAGCAGAAACAGACAATGAAATTGACATAGCAAGACTACACATACCAGACCGCTGTAAGAACACACTTCTGAAAGACTGACAAAAAAAAGTTTTTTTAAAAAAAAAAATCCAAACACAGCTGCGCAATTTTGTCAGACCAAAAAATTAAAACCAAATACAGCCCCAATTGCACATTTTTGTAGTGAATGAAAGGGGATGGTGATCAGAGTAGGAAGGGGCAGACAAGATGGATTCTGCCACGAAGGACACTGGGATACCGCCTGGGAGACTGAGGGGAAGGACGGGGGAGAACAAGCCACGATGAGCCTGGTTGTCTGTTGGGTACATTGTGGGTTGTTCCACGAACAACCTACACTGCGTAGCTTATTTTCAGGATAGCTGAGCATGATGTACGAACGTGGCTGATCTCATGCTCAGAGCAGACTGCTGGCAGGGGAAGGCCGTAGCAGAAACGTAGCAGCCCCTCCCAGCAGCCACAAGTCAAATTGTCAGGACTGCATCCCTCGAAAGGCTTAAAAGAGGAGCAAGTGCCCTACTGTGGAAGACAATTCTGTTGCAGGGAAACCATCTCAGAGTGGGGATGCAAAAGAAATGGGAGCAGCCATGGCATGCCACTACCCTGGCTTGGAGTGCTTTACCATTACCTATTGGATCCAGGCCGGCATTTTGGCATAAAAGGAGTAGCCGATGATGATTCGGGTGTGGGTGGGTGTGGAGAGAAGTAGCCCATTCCCATAGGGAGCTGGGCTTTGTCAGCCATCTGCCAAGCATCCTGGAGCTCCATGTGGGAGACACCTGCTTGTGTAGAGCCTAGAATTGGCAGATGCAGCTTCTGCTGGCTAAACGGATTTAAGAGGGGGAAATAAAAGAGGAGAGAGATGCCCCTGAAAAAAGGAAGGCCTTGTAGCTTCAAGAACCGAGGCAGCCTGCTTTCTCTGTAATGACAGGGCAAACCAGAGGGGACTAGTACAATATATATATCAGTACTTCCTACTGAAGCGGATGGATAAAAACTACCCATCTGAGCATGTCTGCCTTCACTGAGCAAGAATGCAGGATCTTTTGCTTTCCTGTTTTTCTTCTTGATGTAGTCGTAATGATGAGGCCAAGATTTATCTTGGACAGCTACCACATGAAGTGACGTAGGACCAAGGATTAAGAAAAATATTTATAAGATAACATTCTTACTTACTTGTAAGTTCTCTGTCCTTGTCTCTTCAATAACTACTGAAGTTGTGGGCCATGTCAATATACCAGGCACAATTCTATGACTAACCATGGTCTTTGATTTCAAGAATTGGTCTAGAGCTTCTAAAAACCTATAATGTACACAAAAACACTCACGTCACATGCCTCATTCTATGCATCCAAGTGTCCCTGTCGTATTGCAGGCGTTGGAATACAAAGCAACTGAATGTAATTTGCCCCTACAATTTAACACAGTCCAAAAATGGAAAGTAATTCTGCTCTATGGAATTGTTGGCTCTGGCTAGTTACATACATGTTTTCCTCCTGTTAGAAAGGCAGAATCTATTCTGGATCCCACCCCATCCTTTCAAAACAAAGAATCAATGCTTCAGGCAGACAGAGCTTCCAAGCTGCTAATATTGACATTTCTCATCCTGTATCACCAACTATATGTCCTTCCTTATAATTTCTGGTAGTGGCTTTCTTCCCTTGGGCAAATAGGAAGACTCCTCCATTTCCCGGGCATTTTCTCACACTATCAGGAATAGGAAGCTACACCCATTTCCCTGAGAGAAAAGCAGCTACTGAGAGCAAGTGGGAAGCAAAAACAAACCCCTGCGGCAGGCTGAATGAACTGATGGGACAGAGAAGTCCTTGCCAGGACAGGCGGGCCAGGCAAGGGGATAATGAGGGAGCTTGCAAGCTATGCTGCATGCCTTGAACCCAACTCTTCTTTCAGGGGCTAACACGGAGAAGTAGCTTGATTACAAATGCTCCGCAATTATAAAGGCAATACATGCATCAGTCCCAAGCCATCAGTTGCAAGTGTTGGCTTGCATATCATTTTCCTTATTATTATTATTATTTATTTATTTATATAGCACCATCAATGTACATGGTGCTGTAAATCTCTCACTGAAGAGGTCCTTTTGTTATTTAATTTCACATATGCATGGGTGGAGTGACAACAAGACAACAGTGCTCACATAAGAACATAAGAGCCACGGTGGATCAGACCGAGGGTCCATCAAGTCCAGCACTCTGTTGATGCAGTGACCAACTAGCTGTCAGCCAGGGACTCAAAAAGCAGGACACCGTGCAACAGCACCCTCCCGCCCACATTCCCCAGCAACTGGTGCACACAGGTTTACTGCATCAGATACTGGAGGTAGCACATCATGAGGTTCCCATCATGAAGAGCAGTATCAGTAGACAACTGAATAGGTAGGTGATCTTTCTGCATTTCACCCTAAAAGTCCATAACTATGAAGCCAAAGCCCCCCCACCCCCACTGCCATCACCATTAAACTTATCGTTGCCTTTTTTGTTCCCACACAGAACTTCTTTTTCTGCTGTCACAGTAAATATGTAGAAGTAGACAAATTCAGAGGTCAGAAAGGAAAATGCTGAACACCTGATGTCCTTAATTAAGGATATCAACTCATTTTTAAAAAATAATAATATAATACTCACCTATTTTGCCTCAAATATACCTTTCCAATTCCATAATGTGCTAAGCAGTCAAATCTCACTTTCTGATACTGTTCAATTATGCTATTAAAATGGTCTTTGGCTTTGGTTAGTTCCTTTGGGGAAAAAATAAACTGTTTGAGAATGGCTTCATGGTCATATTTAATAAACTGTTGAATATTTAAGAGTTTAAAGTTTTACCTCAACCTGCCCTATTCCGAGGAGAGCAGTGGCGTATCCATAGATGATTACAACGTAGTCAACAACGGCAAGGTTCAGTTGCTGCAACAAGTTGGGGAGTGGGGGAGGGTGGGAATTGAATAGAAGAGAAGGGACATTTGTTTGTCATTAAAGAGGTTACCCTCAAGAAACAAACGTACCCTATTTCTTCGATTCTAAGACGCATTTCCCCCCCATATAAACGTCTCTAAAAATGGGGTGCGTCTTAGGGGTTTTTTTCTGTTGGTGGTACTGAAATTAGTATGCATCTTACAATCGAAGAAATATGGTAACGGATGCAATAGAATAGTTTTACATACACTCACTCACACGTACATGTGTGTGTGTGTTTGTATATATGGGGTTGGATCCAGGATCTGATTTCCAAAAGAGAAAGGACTCTGGGGATCCCCTCTCTCTCTCTCTCTCTCTCTCTCTCACACACACACACACACACACACACATACACACCCCACAGCTCATCCCACTCAGCAGGCCTCCTGACTCACTGTAGTATTTTCAGGGGGCTGAAAGGCTGCCATGGGAAGGAGGGGCCAGGGAAGTTTTATACTGGATCAGTTGTGCTGACTGGAGTGGACTTCCCCACCACCTCCTTTCTACAGCAGCCTCTCTCACTCCGTGAAGACATTACACAGAATATATACGTGTGTGTGTGTGTTTCCATGCATGCATGCATATGTATATAAGGAAGACCACAGACTAATAACACAGTAATTTTAAAATATATTTAGAGCTAAATGTTTCGGCTTCCGCCCTCATCAGTAGCTGTGATGTTAAATGGATACCAAGAATGGCAGTTTGGAATTATATTTTAACTTAAGACTGACTGCATCCACAGTGGATCCAGAGCCTCCTTGTTCCTTTGGCGCTGTGCCACTTTACACCTACCTGTTTTCGTGTGTGTGTGGGGGGAGAGGGAGAGATGTATATATGCATATTTGTGTGTACATTAATAATGGAAGTTATATTACAATATTTCAATACTGCCTTTCAAAGCCAAACACAGCTTTTTCAGGGCAATGCTCTAGCAAAAAAATCATTAAAAAAAGATAAAATACAAATCCACAGTAACATAAAGCAATTCAGTTAAAATGCCTGTAATAAAATAGCAGCAGGGGATAAACGTTTCGTTAATACCTTATTAGGTTTTCTGACATTATCAACTAGTTAGTACAACAATTTAAGTGCTTCTTTATATGATGATGGTTCTTTTAAGCACCCCCCAAGTAAGGAGCAAAGCAGGGAGAGAACCTCTTTCGATCAGTCAAAATGATCCCAGGCAAGACCATCAGGGGCCACATGGGGACAACTGCCCCAAATGTCCACTGCTGGCATCCCCGCCCCGCCCCGCCCCCCAACACAGATCTGCCTTCCCAAACCCACAGAATCACTCATACACACTGAGCCGGTTTCCCTTGGACCTTGCCTTTCCCAACCAGGGGCAACGTGAAGTGGGCAGCTGCCTTCTCTGAGAGGGCAGGGTCTTTGGGGAGAGGCTGGCAAGTACAGGAGAGCCAATGTGGGCTGGATGGGGGAAGCCTGGCAGGCGGAGGGCTCCCCATTCCTGGTGCAAAGCCTAGCTGTATTAGGAAGGTAAAAACTGTCCTTGACATCCTTCTTATTACCTGTAGTTGGGATGGATCTAGAGTATTCAGTAACAGTGCAAAAGATTGTTCAGCACTGTGAAAACGTTGATCCATCAAAGATGAGCATGCATTTTTTATACAAGTCTTCAACATTTCTAGTGAAGGTAACACATCCGCCTGCAAAACCAACAAGGAACAAACAAGTGTTATCGCTGTAATAGCAAAACATTATTTAGCTTATCAGAACATGAACAGATGGTGTCTGATTGTAATGTTTTACATGTTTTATTTCTTTTTATAAAAATGTTACCGGAGTTTAATTCTGTAGCTCCCTTACAAAGCTCAAACCACAAGCAAACTGTAAGAAAAACAGCAACATGCGTCTGGATAACTTGAGACTAAATCTAAATGAGGCGTACAAAATATGAATTATGCCAAGGTGGCAAAACTAACTGAAATGTCGATACAAAAATGGAACAAGTCATCCCCATGATCTAATTATTCTTTCTTTAGGGATCTGTTAGCCCCTTTCCTCTAGGAACAACAGCAGGGTGGTCAACCTGGATGGGTCGGGATGCCACTGCTCACTAAGAAGAAAAAACAGATAAATTCATGGAAACATGAAATGTAAATATGTGTGAGTAAAGACCTTTGCAGCATAGCTGGCATAATATAATCTGCTTTTTCCTGGACCTCAGGCTACAAACTGACCCCCTTCTGGCACTAGCAAACGTGTATACAATATTTTAAACATTAGTTGGTCCAAAAAAACCAGATAGAAGGTACTAACATGTTCTGGCAAATCTCCAATTATATTATTTACATATTCTGTTACCTGTTGTATAGTACCACAGGGAATATTTTGCTTGTCTAGATCTTTTTGTGAATCAATTCTTGAGTTCAGCGGGTCTCTGCAGTTAAAAATGTTAGGGTTAATTTTGTCATTTAGGGTTGGAACACACACATATTTCACGTTCCCTAAAACTGAGGAGCTTGCCTCCACAGATCTTTGAGTCTCCTGGGATTTGGTGCCCAAACAGACTCTTGACATCATATGCTTTCCAAGTTCGTCACCAGCTCCATATAAACACCTATTTGTCTAAGCAAAGCTCCACATTTTCACTCATCATTACAAACTCCAGTCTTCCTCCAAATTCTGCAGGAGAAAGCAGAAATAGTCTCTGAAGAGCTAAGGCAAATCCCCATCCCAGCTCCAAGGCTGGCGTTATTTGGCCAATGTACTGCCAGAGAACTTCAGCAGCAGAGGGGCCCATCCGACAAGAGCCCTGCCACTCCTTTCAAATCCAAACTTAGAGGTGGGTCAGGGAGCAGGGATTGTGCCTGAACTTGCTAGACTATCAGGGACCAGTGTCCTGTCAACCATCATTTTTAGCTTAGCCTACAGCCCAAAACTGTGGACCCCTATGTTTAAAGGTTATCTAACCCAGTACTGCATTTTAAATCTTTGCACTGTTGCTGGGTTCTATTTAGTTATTTTTATACTGCAGTTTTAAACTTTTACATTGTATTTCATCATGCTGTATTTTATTATTGCGAACCGCCCAGAGAGCTTTGGCTCCTGGGAAAAATAAAAATCTAATAAATCAGTAATAAATCAATAACCAGACACCTCCATGCCCACCCACCCCGCCCCGGCCACCCAACAAGTCTAGTCTGTAAGCTTTGACCCTGTTCTGGTTATAAAGAACATTCAAATTTACTGGTTTAACATCAGCCTGGATATGTAACTTTTTGCACATGTGCTTTGATCACTTTGTAGCAGAAATAATTTATGAATAAATCTAATTAAGCAGACCTCTTATTTATGCTGATTGGCGCTACTTCCTGTCTATATCTAGATCCATAGAGATGTGTTTTTTCTGATGCTGGGAAGGACTCAGTCATTTTGTCCTCAATGTAGTTACTTTATAAATAGATGTTCACAAACCATATTTTAAAAAATTATTAAATCCAAACAAGTGTATTTAGGACAATGTTACCAAGGGGATTGGTTGAGAAAAGTTATAGTAAGTTCATAAATTATCAATACAGATTTCTACCAGCAGAGCTTACTCCATGCCAGCATCAACTCCACCCATTATCTTCCCTTTGCTTTTACAGTTTTACACTTGAACATAATATATGATGTGATTAATTTCACCTCTTCATAATTATTCATATTTGCATGACATCATATTTTTACTTGTACATTTCTATAAAAAATTCTCAACTTCTTCTTTGTGATTTGGATCTGTCAGGGACATGAACCTTATTGAGCAACAATGTATCTCGTAATGTTCCCTTTTACCCAAGTCAAGCTTCCTGCCAGCAATAGGTCAAAAGCAAACTTTGGCTCAGGCAGTCATTTTAGCTATGCATCTTCTGATATAACAATTGCCTACAAATTGTACCTGAAGTATTCTTCAATATGCAAACGTTTGCTTTCAATTGTTTAAAACATGAGTTGGTCCCAAAGGGGGTTGAAATAAAGGAAAGGCACTCAAAAGGGAAGTTTTGAATCTCATACAAAGCCAAAGGCAATATAACTCAAACATTTTAATGCAAAGAAAAAACTTTACCTGGTCCGCTCAGAATCACCCATCTTGATCCTTGGTTTCCTTGCATATTCATTCAGCACTGTGATAAGAAAAATATTATTTTCAACCTGGTTATTTATCTAAAGATCACTTGGAGTCACGTAGATTAGTTTTGTGTCTAAACATTTCAAGGAAAAGATTAAGAAACTGTACTGTGCCCGGCATCTAGACAATTTTCAGCCAGTTCAACTCAAGCCTCTCTTTCAATCCACCAAATAATTCTTTATTGAACAGTCTCTTTTAATGGAACATCGAAGAGGAACAGGTTGCTTACCTGTAACTGTGGTTCTTCCAGTGGTCATCTGTGCATTCACACATATGGCCTCTGCGCTGAGCTCGTATCACGAAACTTCTAAAGCCAAGGCAAACGTTTTGGCGGGAACCCCTCCCCCACCATCCACACGCATGTCCACGGGTTCCTGCTCTTCCCCTCAGTTCTGAGACCAAATTGTCAGCCCCATAACAAGGAGATAAAAGAAAAACACCTGGTATCGACAAAAAACCACTGAAACCAAGGTGCGGATGGTGGGTGGGTTGTGTGAATGCACAGATGACCACTCAAAGAACCACAGTTACAGGTAAGCAACCTGTTGTTCTTCATCGTGGTCTCTGTGCATCACACATATAGGCGATTAATTAGCTCACTTACCGGTGGAGTGTAGGTGGAGATGCTTTGATGTAGGTTCGATGACAAGACAGCTCGCCTGAAGCAACAATAAGCTCTAGCGTGGATATCCAGTCGGTAGTGCGAGATAAAAGTCGAAGGTTGTGTCCATGTCACTGCTTTACAGATGTCCAATATGGATATGCCTCTCAGGAACGCCGTCAATGTAGAGATGGCTCGAGTTGAATGAGATTTGACACCATGTTCAACCATTAGCCTGGCAATATCATAGGCTAACTTAATGGTGCTAACAATCCAAGCCGCTAAGCGTTGTGTCGAAACTGGGAGTCCCTTGTTTGGATCCCTGTAGCAGACAAAGAGTCTTTTGGTTTTGCAGAAAGGATCATTCCTAGCTTTATAAAAGACTATGGCCCTCCGTACATCCAATGAGTGCAGCTTCGTTTCGACAGTCGTGGAAGGTGATGAAAAAATGGTTGGCAGGACAATGTCCTGAGCCATATGAAAATCAGAGACAACCTTCGGTAAGGACAAATCTGGCCGAAGAATGACCTTTTCTTTATGGAATACGAGATATAGCTTGACCTCTCAGAGGGTGGCAACTTTCCAAGTTAATAGTCTAATGTCTGAAGTTGTGATATGTTGAAAAGGCTTTGTTGTCAAAGACTGCGGTACAACCGATAAGCTCCAAGACAGGGTTATTGACCGTACTGTGGAGACGAAGTTTTTAAGTCCCCGTAGGAATTGTCGGATCACTGGATGGGTAAATAGGGAAAAACCCTGAATAAGGCCATAGTGAGGTGAGATCAACTTTTATGAATGAGTCCTTTATCATAAAGGGAATGCAAGAAAGGTAATATGGTTTTCATTAATGCTGTGGAGGCTTGACTGCCTTTGGACTTGACATATGTAGAAAACTTTTTCCACTTTGCATCATATGACTTTTGAATTGCTGGCTTCCGAGCTGCAACTAGGATGGTGGTGATACTGTCATCAAACTTGTTTATTGCAGCATTATCCTCCAAGCTGTTGAGAGGGGGGATCGAGGTGACGAGCATTGCCTCAATCCCTGGTCAAAAGAGTTTGGTAGGCCGGTAACCGAAGGAGCTGGTTGTTGGATAGTTTCTTGAGGAGGAAGAACCAGTGTTGGTGTGGCCACCATTATGCAGTTTATTCAATCGTATAAGATCTTCTGCAACAACTTCAGGATGAGTGGAAATGATGGAAAGAGGTAGAACATCCTCCCATTCCAGTGTATTTGGAAAGTATCTCCCAACGATTGGTAGCCTATCCCTGCTCTCGAACAGTATCGAGCGCAAATTCTGTTGCGAGCGGCTGCAAATAGGTCGACCTGAGGCCATCCCCATAGATTGAAGACTCGAGATAGAAAGCATGGATTGAGTTCCCATTCGTGAGATGGGAATTTGCCAGACGGTTATCCTTGCCAGCGATATGGAGGGCAGACAGTAGGATGCCCCTTTTTATTGTCCAGAGGAAGATTTTCAGTGTTAGCTGCATGAGTGTTGAGGAATGGGTTCCCCCTTCCCTGTTGAGGTACCAGAGTACTGCTGTATTGTACCCTGACATGATGGCCTGTTAAGTAAGATTTAAATGAGTGTAGAAAGTAGAAAGTGCAGAAAGTTCTAAGAGACTGATCTGAAGGTGTTTCTCAGATTGCATCCAAACACCTTCAGCTCGAAGGGGGGTGCAATGGGCACCCCAACCGGAGAGGGATGCATTTGTTACTATTACTTCCGATACCGATGTGGGAGAGAAGGGCATACCGTGCAATAAATTGTCTATATTTGTCCACCATTTGAGGTTTCTCTGTACCTTCTTTGGAACAGTGACTTGGAAAGGGTGAGCACTGCAATTGTGAGGGAAGGTCTTGAGGAACCATCCCTGAAGGGTCCTCATTCATAGACATACCCACTGGTGCCCACTGTTATAGTTGAAGACATTAGGCCCAGAAGTCTCTGGACTTTGAACGCAGTGGTGGTCCCATTGCGGCGCAGTTTGCATGCTAATGTTGACAATGTGAGCGCTTTTCTGCGTTGAAGGTATACCCTTTCCGTATTGGCATTGAGTATAGTGCCGATGAACAAGATTGTTTGAGATTTTTTTGAGACAAGATTGAGACAAGATTTTTTTAGTATTGACTTGGAGATATAGGGAATCGAGGAGATTCAAGGTTACCCTTACCGCTGTTGTGAGTCTTTCCTCTGTTGAAGCTACCAGTAGCCAGTCGTCAAGGTAGGGGTATACCTCTATTCCCTGTAAGCGAAGGAACGCACAGACATCTGGCATGCATTTGATGAAAATTCTGTTAGATGTCGTGTTGTATTTAGTTGCTGACAGGAAAGGCGAAGGGCTTCGGTTTGAAAAACCCTAGCGAGTTCTCTTTGCTACTCTGGGAGATTACATATTGTGTCCATCTTTTCCCATAAAAAGAGTTGGTACCGGGACATCACTGCAAGATAGTCCACCACTCTTAATCCTAACACTGTTGAGAAATAGATTTGGCGACCTAGGAGGTCTAGCCATTGTCTTTCTTTATCAACGGGGGAAGCAGGCATCTTCTGGCTTTTCCCCTGAGAGGACTCCACTATTATTGAGCTGGGTCTGGGGTGTGTGAAAAGAAACCCTGCATCCTCCTCTTTATAAAGTCACTCCAAACGTCTTGATGTCGGGCCCATAGTTGTTGGAGCATTCCAAGATTATTTTACTGTATGCAGCAAAGTTGGAAGAAAAGGTATTGAAACGAGGGTCACAACTTCTGTAAAAATAGCATCAAAGATGGGGTCATTTATCTTCTCCAATGGTTGCTGGGTTTCAATACCCAATGACTGGGCCATGTGTAAAATTTTATCAGCGAAATGGTAAACCACCCAGAGAGCTTCAGCTATGGGGTGGTATATAAATGCAATAAATAAGTATCCTCCAAAGGAGAAGCACCTTCCTGAGTGATTGCGACATCATCCGGGGACAGTATAGACAAAACCACCAATTGAATAAGAGGAGATATCCGATTGGTAATCCTCCCCCGAATACAGTGAAATCGGCCTAGTAGATGGAACAGAATCTTTATCCTCTGTTTGCGGTACTACGTTCCTATGTGCCATAGACTGTAATTGGTCTCATGGAGAAACCAGGGGTGGTAATTAAATCATCCTCAGTTGGGATATGTTACTCGCCTGTACCCCCTCTATAGATGAAGGTTCTTGATGTCGATGGCGAGGTCTAGCGAATTCATCTGATAGTGGTGTGGGTCTTGATATAGGTATCGACGTTAACAGTGTACAGTGAACGGTGTTGTCTACAGGAGGTCGTGACAATGAAGCCGAAGGAGCTGCTCAGTATCGAGGCGAGTTAGTTGGATATTGTGACAAGTGTTCAGCAAAATATCGAGATCGGTTATCATACTGATTCAATCCACGATGCCAGTCAGAATATTGATACAATATCCGAGGAAGGCCCAACCAATTTGAGTATTTGTCCCAATCCCTATCAGGAGATCTGGGGTAGTGAGTCCAGCTTGAACGTGTGTAAAATTCTCGATCGCGAGGGTCAGAGAAATGTGACACAAGCAAATGTGGTAAGCGACTCTTCCATTGGTCCTGAGAGCCATAGCCTTGATGGACATGGACTTCATGAGCCGTTCCTGAAGGGGATGTATCTCTTATCTCTCCTTCCAACATCGACGCTGTGGGCACTCTCTCCATCATCGGTACCGATGGAGCATTTTGTGCTGTCAGTACCGAAGGAGGTAACTGCCTGATAGGAGATCCCAACAGTCGGGATCCTGAACAGCACGTTTTTTGTAGAAAGAGTTTTTGTAGACTGGTCTTTGTTTTTCTTTTTATGCCCTTTTTCCAACGGTTTTACCGTTCTGGTCTTTTTTTATATCTTTTTCGCCATGACAAGAGTTAAAGTTCGAGTTGATGCTGGGGATTCGGGGTGACTCATGGCTAGGGTCGACACCCGAGAATCCAGAGGAGGTACACAGTGGACAGAATCAGTTGTAGTTGTTTTTGCATGAATTTTAGAATGCTCTGTAGCCTCCAATGCTTTTTGCCAAAGCAGTGCTCTGAGGCAATCTGCCCTATGGCTTTTTGTTTGTTTTGTAAATCTCAAACAAAACTGCGAAGTTTCAGCAATATGCATCTCCCCCAAGCACAGAAAACAAAGAGAATGTCCATCGATTGGGGGGGGGGGGAGCTTACTTCCACAGTCCACATATTTGCGGAATGAGGCTTTAACGGCCATACGATACAGTCGAAGACCATGAATATGACGAAAAAATGAACTATTCTTTTAAACCTAACTACAGAAAAAACTAACAAACCTAGTAACACTATAAGAATTAGAAGCACACTCAACAAGTTTTCTGAAAGAGAACTAAGGGGAAGAGCAGAGCAGAAACCGGTGAACATGGCAATAGATGGTGGGGGAGGGGTTCCCACCAAAACATTTGCCTCAGCTTTAGAAGTTCCCTGATACGAGCTCAGTGCAGGCACGGAGCCCATATGTGTGATGCACAGAGACCATGATGAAGAATACTACCTTACATCCCACAGGAAATAAGGAAGTAGTCACAAACAAAGGTTAGGTCCAGTAGGAAATTGTTCAAGGATGCTGGATAAAAAGGGGGTGAGTATTCTATACCAGGTTTGCTCTTTGCTGGTTAAGCCAAAATAAGAAAGACTGCTGCCCAAAGGAAAGTCCCCAACTAGTCTATTTCAGACTGCTAGGTTCCAGCTCCAGCAGGTCTGGCTAGGAGATTCTTGATCTCTCTACCCACAGTATAGACATATACATTTTCTATACTTTAAATAATACAGAGCTGGGAGCAGCACACGTACAGAAAGACATACAGAAGTAGAGAAATTGACAAAGTTGAAAAAAGGCATCTAGTTGCACAGGCAACTAGAAATTTTATCCTAATGCTTAGGATCTTGATTTTTCCCCCCAACGTTGTACAGAGCTGACTTCTAGACATTTAATGCTGGCATCTTGAGCTGTATGTAATAACGTTGCTGCCTTGGTAAGTTACTTTTCTGCTGATCCACAATGTAAGCATAGTTCCCATTTGACATATAATTGAAATCAAATTTTAATTTCACATGGAAACTATTTTGGCACTTTAATATAAAGTAATAATAATAATAATAATAATAACAACAACAACAACAACAACAACAACAACCCAAATTTCCATCAGCTGGTTGTTTGCAAACTTCTGAATATTATTTCTGAACTCCATTTTTAGGGAAATGGAGAGTTTACAGAAGTTATTGCAAGAAGTTTTTAACTTCTTCATCAGGTAGCATCATAAAGAGGCCACATTTTAATTGTTTTTACCAAACGACCGTCAAAATTATTCATCCTGAAATTTAAATTGCAACAAGAGGATATTCAGAGCTAACAGATTTTTGACAGAGATGCAAGTATCTAATATGTTATAATAAAATAATAGTTGAGCAGAAAAAAATGAAAATAATCTGTTGTAGTTCTCCCAGACAGCTACAATAGAAGATAACTCCTACAGAACATGGGATTCCAGCTCATCATCTCTTTGATACTTTGTCACAACGAAGCTCCAGTATATATATGGAAAAGAACAGAATTTCATGATTGCAAGTAGATCACAGTTAAAATCAGAACATTCAAAATTTGTTTAAGGGTGTGTGAAGGTTGATTTTAATATAGGGGCAGTCACATATAGCATCGAACACGGATGGAAATCCAAAGAATTCATAAATGAGGAAGAGTGCATGCAAAATGGCAACCAGCCTCCAGTCCCTAAATATTCATTTATTTACAGGACTCCACTGGTTCTAAGTCACTTTAACATAGGAGATGCTTGGATCACTTTAAAAGAGAGACAGCAAAGAACCTGAGTCATGGATTTTTTCCTGTTTGACTGGCATTACTTAACATTGCACAAATCTTCTAGGCCATATTGGTATTCAGCCCCTTATGAAGGATGGCCCACTGGACCTTTGTTTCTGCATTTTTTTTTCTTTTTTTAAAAAATTAATTTTAAAGTGAGTACAAACGATCCCCAAACGATTAATATCAAACCAACAGTTATATAGATATGTATAATATACAAAGAAAAGAGAAAAAGAAAAGAAAAAAGGTTGATACAACTACTACGGGAAAGAAGCTTAATTGAAATAAAAAGATATATAATAGGGAAAAAAGGAGACAAAAAGGAAAAGAAAAGAAAGAAAAAATTATAAATGTGCTGTTTTGTTGTTACAATGTCCTTATACTCAGAGCTGAAGCAGGCATACATTGTTGTACTTCTGGTTGTGATGAATATAGAACGTATCTCCCCCACATGGCATTGAATGTTCTTGATTTTGATTCTCCTTGAATTTGAAGCAAGTCATAAGTTATTTTTTCTGATATTGCCACGGACCATATATTTCGATACTATGCAGTTAAGTTCAAATTGTCCAATTTTTTCAACTGCTGCGTAATTGTCAACAGGAATATTATTAGGTCTTTACATTTCAATCCTGTATTAAGTCTTTTGTGTATTGATAATAGAAATAATTCTGGATCATATACATTTTTTCTTTAGTAAGAACCATTAATTCTCTATGTACTGATCTCCAGAATCCCTGTATATATGAGCAAGACCACAATAAATGAAAATACGTGCCTTTTATCTTTCTGCTTCTCCAACAGAGGGGGACTGCAAGTTTTAGTGATATGCGCTTGTTGTACTGGTGTTCAATACCATCTATGCAATATTTTCAGAGAAGTTTTTTGAACAGAAGCTGATATTGATCTAAATCAGTGGTTTCCAATTGGTGGTTTGCAGACCCCAGGGGGTCCGTGGCACCATTCACATATTCGCTCTGCAAGGTCCACATTTTAGTAAAAGAAAATACGCCATCTCTCCGCTCCGTTTGCTTCAACGGTGACATCATGCGCGAAAGCACCTGCGTGATTTAGCTACTAGCTTCAGAGATTACTTCCCTGTACCTAATCCTGAAAACTCATGGATAAGGAATCCTTTGGAATGTGGTGATGTACAATTAACAACTCTATCTGCGGAAGAGCAAGATGCACTTGTTGACCTGACTTGTGATGGTTCACCGAAATCATTTTTCAAAGAATATAGACTGGACCAATTCTGGGTGAAGGTTTTTCCTGATTATAAGAAGTTAGGTGAAAAAGCTTTGAAACATCTAGTTCCCTTTTGTTCCACATATCTTTGTGAACAAACATTTCTGATATTTTTCTATATGAAGAACAAGCATAGAAATCAGCTCGATGTTGATCCAGATTTGAGATTAAAAGTAGGAAATATTGAACCGGATATGGAAGGGATTGTTCAGGACAAAAAGAGGCATGATTTCTCCCATCAGTTTAGTAGCTGCTAGACATGTCATAATTTGTTCAATTGTAAACTATAAGTTAGTAAAATTAAATTCATCTTTATATTCTTAACTAAATCATTGTCATTTTTGCGTGGTAATATCACAAATTTTATGGTCTGTTTTTTTAGTATACCTAAAATCCTTTGCTTATTAGGGGCTACCCCTTATTTTTTTTCCAAAAAAATGCTTCTCTCAGATAACTACCATAGAGATAACAAAATTTTCAAAAGTAGGGGGCCTTGGCTTGGCATTTGAAAAACAAGGGTTCCGCAGTATTTAGCTAATTGGGAACCACTGATTTAAATGGTTTGTTGTTCCATAATTTGTTCCATATAGCTTCCTCTAATTCTCTTTCAAAATCATCTTCCCACACTTTCCTCAAGCCCTCCTTTGTACCCATCTGGGCATCTATTAATATAGTATAAACTAAAGATACTATTCCCTTCCCTCCTTCTCCTACCATTAACATTGCTCGTTCAAATGCTGTTAAAGTTCTAAGTGCGTGTATCTTTGTGTTAGTGTCCCTAAGGAGATGGGATAATTGAACTTCTTGCAGCCATCCCAGGCCTAATTCTCCTGTATCAACTCTAAGTTGTTCTATTGTTTTGTGTTTATTCTGGGCATAGAAATCTTTCAGTCGAAAATATTCCTTCTTTTCCCATTCAGAAAATTTAATACAGTAGTTGTGTTTATTGTGTTTAGCCGGATATGACTTTATTAGGATAAGGGGAGACCGCACTGGAGACTGCCACATTTTCCAAATTGGAAGGATAGTCTTGGTGTACGGGTTTTGGATATTGTTTAATTCCTTTATTTTTATAGATTGAAAGGATAATGCCCATAAGGGGCCTTTATTCAACATTTCTTCTTCCAAGCATGCCCAATTTTTATTTGCCTTCATAATAATAAAATGAAGCTGTCGTATCTGGAAGGCTTCATAATATAATGCAAGATTTTGGAAGTCCCCAGCCTCCATTACCTGGTTTTTTAGAATACAATTTTAAAGCCAGGCGGGGCACTTTTCCTTGAAAAGCAAATGTGTTAATTTGATTTTGCCAAGAATTCAATATTTTTGACTGAAGGAGAATGGAGGCCATCCTCTTATGAAGGACAGCCCGTTGGACCCTTGTTTCTGCAATGATGACTCAAACAAAGGCGCACATACTCCAAATCGTTTTTGGAAACGGTGTTTAAAAATAAATGGATCTGAATGCTTCAATTTAAATAATGGAAATCAAATTTCTGTCTAAGCATGTATAGGATTGTGCCTTTACTTGAGCATCTAACACCTACACTGTATCTCAAAATGCTTTGGGATGCTCTCAGTATAAGCACATACAGCCCAACTATTTCACTAACTTACCTGAGGCAAAATCTGAAAGCTGATCTTTATTATCTTTAGTTAGCGCATTAGCAGCCACCTGTTAAAAGATAAAATGTGAATTAGTCTGTCATTGTAACAGAAACATATTAGATACTCTAAAGCGTTACAAATCCAAGCGTTACAAACATTTAAACTTGAGAAGATATCTAGTGATTTGAGCCTGTCTACCTTAACTACAACAGGTGGAACATTTAATCAAAAGCTGCACATGACCATAATGGTCATTGCCCTTTCTCCTTTTTATTTCTTGAGCCTGCTAAGTTTATTTTTCTATTTGTTGTTTGATGAGAAATGGGCATTTTATATTGATAACAAGCATAGCACATGTTCATCCAAAGAAATATAAGGACTCAAATACTTCCACCAAGAACTGACTATTCTCCTGTAAGTTTTTAGCTCCAAATTAGCTTAATTGTCTAACTGTGCTCAAAGTCAAAAGCAGGCTGGCAACACTTGAACATTTTGCAGTGCCTGTGCCATTACAAACTTGTACAATGCAAGGATCTCTGGGAATGTAAACCACCTCTGTGTACTATTCAATGAAATTCAGTGGAACTCAGGCCATCTGGGCAGGTTTTGCCTTCACTGTATTTTTTATCAAATTTAACAGAATCAATTCCTCCAATGCATCACCAGAGGGTTTTAATAAAAATTTAAAAATCCTTTTTGTAAAGCTTCAGATGCCTGATTCAGAAAAACCTAATATGAGAGCTGGTGGAGCATATTTACTAAGAGACTGAGCGGCAATTCTATGTTTACAGTTTGAATCTCAACTCTTTCATGATCTCGCTAGGAAGCCATAGGTAAGCCATTTTCTCTGACTCAGCACATCCCACCTTCCCCCTTTTGCATTACGGAGATAAGGATACCAAACTCTATTACAGAGCTGTTGTAATAATTAAAAGTTCATGTATGTGAAAGCATTTTGAGTATCTGAATCCACTATATAAATCCTGAGTATTATTCTCCTGGTCCTGACGTGCCCACACACGCTCACAAAAGCAGAGCATGTCACAATGTTTGCCCGAAATAACTGCCTGAAAAGGAAAGCCCGCTGACTCAGAGGACATATTATGTAGAGGCAAGCTTCGCTGCTGTTGATTGATAGGAACTGCAGACGTGTCTCTGCTTCCTAAATAAAATGCCTCCCTTTAAACCATTTCTGTACAAGCTAGTGAAGGAAGGAAGAATATTTTAATTCATATTCCCAGAATATTTTAATTCATTAACTTATATCCGAACTTTCTGCCAAAACTGGCACTCCAAGTAGCTAACAATAAGGTTCAGATTAAAAACAAAATCTTACACAATGTAAGAACAAATAAATTTAAAACTCGACAATAAACAAACAGCACCCAACCAATTAAAACAGCACCCAACCTTCAGCAACAGACCAGTTTATATGCCAAAGCCCTGCCTGAAAAAAATGTATTTGCCTGGTGGCAGACAAACAACATAGTCTTCCTCAGTAGGAAGTTTCAGAGCTTGGGAGCATTACATATCATATTAGCTAGTCACTTTTGGCAGAATCCAAGAAATAACATCCTATCTCTCTTCAGAACATTCATAAAGGATGTAATCTTATGGATTTTTAGACAGGAAAATGTCCTACAATTCCCAGCATACTCCAGCCAGAATGGCTAGCTGGGGAAGGGCAGGAGCTATAGGACTTTGTTTCTGTCAAAACATCCATAAGATTGTGCCCTAAGCCTATGTGGATGAGTTTATACTCCTTTTTATGCCCCCAACTCCCAGAGTTCTGAAATGTTTCAAATTCTCAAAATTATGACCTCACAACTTAACTAGTTGGACATTGCTTTCAGTTTCATATGAATAAAAACATTATTTTGTCTGTTAATTACAATTCTTTTTTTTTCTGTGAAGTTCTAAGTACATGATATAGCCTGATCTTAGGCCTATTTATTTGGAAGTGAAAGCCACTTTTCAATAGGACTATTTTAATGATTTTTAACAGGGAATGTGACACACCTGAGTTATAGAGTTTCTCATCTAGTACTGGAGAGGGCAGGGTTATTTTTCTCCCCAACAACATGTTCACAGTCCTTGAAATATCCCTAGCAGACTGCTTCTCTGTTTCAGATAGCTTTAAATTTAAGTGTGAGAAAAGGAAACAAACCTAACCTATCCTGTAGCAGAAGGTCAACACACAGCAATGCTGTGGATGACACAATGAATAATATCACAATCCAGGAAACAATATTCATGTTGGAGGGAAAATCTAACAATGCTGTCTTCTTAATAGCACCTATCAATAACACGAACAACTTAACAGAAACATACCTTCGTTTGCTTCTGCTGACAAAGGTGGTGGTGAGAGTCAGACTGTTTTTTCTTTTCATTGTTAGATTTCTTTGATTCTTGGGTGTGGACTGAAGCAGATGCTGAAGAACTAAAACAATCATTCAAGGGTCAGCAGAAAAACAGCTTTACCACATGAATAAAGCAGAACACATTGCTAAAAAAAAACACCCCAGATAGTTCAAAATCCTAAAACTATAATCTAATTACTTAAGTAATTGCACTTCATTAATAAAATAGTGAATGCATGACCAGGGCTCTTGAATGCATGACCAGGGCTCTTGTTTCCTTTGGAACCCAGGTCCCCTCTTTAAAACAGTCAGAGGGGAGTTGGAATTTTACAGCAGTACACAAAACAGTATCCTGACTTCAATGAAAAAGCAGTGGAAATATCTCTTGCCAGTACTGAAATAACTTCACTGGCTCCTGGTTTGTTTGGGTGATTGTTGGATTAACTGTGGGTTGTTTAACCCCTAAACAACCCAGAACTCCAGGTTGTGATTTTTGTGAACCGCCCAGAGAGCACCACCTATTGGGCGGTATAGAAATGTAATAAATAAATAAATAGTGATATCACAATAGCAACCCAGAAACAGGGCATTCTTGGGTTGTTTCAGAAAGTGGAAGTAGCGAGCAAGCAAGAGGCAGCACTCCCACTTGACTGCACCAATTCCTGAGTTGTTTAAGCCAGGAATTGGGTGTTACATGTGAACCAGGTCAGTGTTTTTTATTGTATTTTACTTACGTATTTTACCTTGTTTTTGTAAATAATTTGGGATGCGCTGCTAAAAGACAGTATATACGTTTTTAAATCAAATAATTTTTTTTGACTTGCTTTAACATAATTAAAAACAGCATGAGTGGAGAACAGTAAAAACGTGCCTTATTCTAAGGGATACTTATGTGCAGATAACAGTTCTAATGCATATTAGTGTTTGTGAGAACTGAACCAAAAGGCAACAGGGTGGTAGTGTTTCTACTTCAACCTAAATGTAAAAGAATAATAATCTTGCAGATACACTCTGGCCTACGGCTTGAAGAACCAAACCAGATGCACACCAAAACGATCAATAGCAAATAGTGTTCCTTTACTATTAATATAGTGATTTTTATTTACTTTGATATATTTAGTTATCTGGAATTAAACTTACATTTTCTGAAATACTGGTTTCTTCATTCTGTGTTTACTTTGCTTCACAACTAAATAAATAAAAAACACTATTCAAGCCACTGAATAAACGTTATCATACAAAGTATTTTACTGTATATTTAGAGATAGTTTAAAAAAGGAGAACCTCTAATTTCTTCAATTTGCATTTTAAGTTTCTCATGTTGCTGAATAAGATCCTTAATTCCTTCAGGATTATCTCTGCACAGCTCTTGACCTCTCTCATTGGCTTGTAATGCTTCTTTGAGTTTCCCCATGAGTGATAGAGCATCACAGAATCGATAGTGTCCCTACAAAAACAAAGAACAAAATGTTTAACACTGCCACTAAAATAGGAAGCTTTTCCAAATTATAATGCTTAACAATAAATGTATCCTCTTCATATGATAGTGAAATAGTCCAATTCTGTATAGATTTACCCAGGTGGAAGTCCCATTATGTTCAATACAGTTTACACCCTGGTAAATGTGTATTGATTCACAGCCTGAGTACTGTACTATCTCATTTATCCAGTTAGTATGAATGCATTTATTAGATTTATAATCAGTTTTTAAATCTTCCAAAAGTGGTGTACAACAAAACTTAAAATAAAAAACCATAGCAAGTATAACAACGAAATCAATAAGAACAAAAGAATTAACAGTTAAAACCAATCAGCACCATATACACAACAGCCCCACTTGAATGAATGATGACTGAGGAGTCTGAAAGTCTGTTTTTTTGCTTCCTTCAGCCATCCCCAAAACACCTCCAAACACTGCTTTAATAGTTTCACGGCCTCCCTAAGATGAGTAGATGGAAATGAAAGGTAGAGCACACTATCATCTGCATACTGAAGACACCTCAGCCCAAACCTCTTGATGACTTCCCTCAACAATTTCATGGAGATGTTAAAAGCCATAATGGACAAGACAGAATCTTGTGGCTCCCCACACTAGAGACTATCTCTTCCTTTTTTTTGGTTTCACATAGTGTTTTTCCCCTCATCATTTTGACGTGTACCCCACAGGGAAGAGCAATAATCTCCCAGCATCATTTTCTTAGACTGATCCTCTAGGAAAGACAGAAACTACTATAATGTCGTGCATCCCAGGCCCAACCTGAAGAGACAGTCCAGACGGCTACCATGGTTGATGATACTGAAAGCCACCAAGAGGTCCAAGAACACAAAGAGGGTTGAATCCCTCCCCCACCCCTCCCCCACCCATGTTCCTGTGTAAGTAATCTATTAGAGTGACTAAGATTGCTTCCATCCCAAACCAGACCTGAAAATGGATTGTAATGGATCTAAATAATCACCATTCCTGTATACACTGTATTCCTTCCGTCGCAAGCTAAAGACCTTTTTATTTTCTCAGTATTTTAACACCTATTAACTTAAATTTTAAACTTTGCTGTTTTAATCTCGATTTTTGCTGTGTGGTTTTATCCTGGTTGTGCTTTTTATATTGTATTTATGTTTTTAGATTTTTGGTTGTTTTTATGCTCTTCATGATTTTAATTTTCGTGAACCGCCCAGAGAGCTTCAGCTATTGGGTAGTATAAAAATGTAATAAATAAATAAAATAAAGAAATAAATTGTCCAGCACTGCCTGGAAGTGAGAAGCCTCCGTATACTCCCACCACCTTGCCTAAGAATGGAAGAATGGATACTGGACAATCATTATCCCAAACCATTGGATCTAAATTTGGTTTCTTTAATAGAGGGCACTGTAATGCTTCCTTTAACGTAGCAGAGACCTGCCATCCTCAAAGAGGTATTAACCATCTCCAGAGTCCATGTCTTCAACCCAGCATAGGCAGATTTCACTAGGGAGTGTGGTAGGCCTTAAACCTCCAAAGCAGTTTGTCCATGTCTTCAAGTTGGAGAAGCTGAGAAGTATGAAAAACAACCAAGCATTCATACCATATCAAGGAATATAGCTACATAGTTTTCACAGCTGGGCTGACAGTGCGGAGACCTACAGAATTCAGATAAAAGCAGCATATGATAGATGGCTCCTTCCACTGTAACTACTGCTTATCCTTTAATATAAAAGCTGCATTGGAACAGTTGTATAGTTCATGGCAGATTAGATAAGAACTCCATCTATGGTCATTTTGCATACTTCTCTCTCAATTCTTCTATTTTTTTTAAAGAACTGCAAATATGCAATAGGTTGCATCAAAAAGTGTCCTTCTGTGACAGAAAGAGGAACAGATTTTTGCCAATTTCCCCTCTGTCTGCAGCCTTCTCCATGCCACTTCCAACACAGCTGCAGAGGATTCCCCCACCCGCACCTCTGGTAGAGGTGCAGAGGGAAACAGTAAAAACCTCTTTTCCACCACCATCTATAAGTGGCACTGACAACATCCTTTCCATGAGTGGAACCATGTCCATGGGAGCTTTGGGTACAACCCTATGTTACACATGAGGGAAAGGTACAACCAATGTACAGCTACTTTAAACAGATTATATTTTAACACAATATGGATCTAATGCAGAGGTTCTCTAATTTCCTATCCCCAGGGTCTTCCTCCAGAGAGCTGAAAATGACAGAAACCCAGCATTTACAAAATGGTGGCAGATGAAGGCATAATTTGGCATTAACAGCTGGCAATTATTGCTATAGGAAACTGTCTTATACCCAGTCAGACCATTGGTCCATCTAGCCCCATATTATTGATACTGACGGGAAGTAGCTTCCCTGGGTTTCAGGCAGGAATTTTTCCAGCCCTACCTGGAGATGCCAGAAATTGAACTTGGGAACTTCAGCATGCAAAGCAGCTGCTCTAATCCTGAGCCTTAATTTGCTGATCCAGGGGCTCTGAGTGGATAAGACATTTGATTTTATTTTTTTTTCCTCCTCACCTCACACGCCTTTCCAGGCATTCTTATTCAACTCCCCTTCTCCATTCACACTTAACTATCTTCCCACACTACCAGTTTCTTCTATCCCTCCCTTCTACTGAAGGTAATGGGTGGGCAGCAACACTGGAGCACAATTTGATAAACACTATTCTAAGATGTACTCACTAAAAATGGGAGAAGGGGGTAATGAGACATGCCCTAAAAACAACTGACAGGCATCCTTTCAACCCAAGAAGAGTGCAAGGACATCAAATCTTACCTACCCATATACAGGAATAAGTTCTGTGACACCAACATTTTCCGTGATTTATAACTAACAAGAATAGCTCAAAACTGCAAGTTTACCAGCTTCCTGTTTACATAATGGTTAAATGCTTGCTAAGTTCAGTGTCCTCAAGACTTGAGTCATAATAACAATAGATCTACAAAATAAATGTAACTAACCTTTGGCCAATTGGGCTTCAAAACAATGGATCTTTTCCCATCCCACAGGGCTTTACTAAAAACAAAAATATCAAGTTTAAGATACAAGTGATTAAGTAAGATGTTCTTGTTCAAACTGAAGAGATTTTCAAACTGCAAGGCTTAATCTGAATAACTAAGCAAATTTTACCTTTAAAAGGGGGAAATTTCGATTTATTGCAAATTCCCATTCTTGAGAGTAGATGTAGCACCCATGGAATAACATCTCCTCCTAGTGGAAGCCAGGTTCAAATTTTGACTTCACTAGGGCGAGAAACAGCCCTTGCTTCCCATACCAAAGTCCCTCACCTCCCCTACTCCACCGACTACTGAACAAAGGACAACTGTAAGGCCACGCCCTTCCTTCTACTAGGGAGCACATGCCTCCCAGGCTTTCTTCTGAGTTGCCTCACAAGGATACAATGGCCCTATTCTAACATAACGACAACCCATCGGTTTAAAAACCACTGGGTTGTTGTACACGAGTAGATGTGCTGCTTGAAGCAGACACACGTCTTCTGCTTTAGCACACAACTCACAATTGTACGTTGTGGATCTGACTTGTGACTTGTGGATCTGAGGCACAGTTGTGACTTGTGGATCTGAGGCATGGTTGTTTGGGAACTAAATGATCCAGTGGTTAACTCAACAACAAACCACACTCTTCCACTCATGCATAACAACCCAGCATTTTTTAAACTGATGAGTTATCATTACATGCAAACCAGATCAATTAAAGAAATGCCAAAACCAATCTGGAAATAGTTTACAATGGCATCAGAAAAGTACTTGGTGAATAAGGTCATCCCTTTTTCCCACCAACAGAAAAATATCTAACCTAGCATGAACAGTTAGTTAAGTAGTAAGCAATCATTGCAGAATTTACCTGCTTATGGCATATGTGCAGAATTTGGCTTTATCAAATGTTGAACATTCATTTTTGGTTCATACTAAACTAAAGTTTCTGCAATCACTATCAGAAAACATTGGCTGCGGTCCAAAGAGCTGCTTAGTGGAAGGAGCTTGCACTCACTCAGTTGAATCTTCGGCTTTTTTTCTTTTTCTTTTTGCTTTGAGCAGTCATATGAAAAACTGGTTTTTTCAATATTTGCAGTTTCAAAGTTGACCTAACTACCTCCATGGTTCTTGGATATTGTATATTTTTGCCTTCAAAAGTGCACATTTTCAAACTTTAAGACTAATGTGCACTAAATACAAAGCCAAGGAGCATCCTTAACATTCAGAATTCCAAAAACGGATTTTAGAATGAAATACCTCTGAAGACTAAGAGATTATATTTTAAAAAATTGAATTCATTTCCCATTTCCAGAACTTCTTCCATTCAATCAACTGAAAGCAATTGCTTTTCATCCTGAAACTGTTCTTGTGTGATCTACAAATGATGCAATTCATACTCCTATGGCTTTAAGTTCATTCTTCCCCATGCCTTGATTAAGGCAAGTAGGTGCAGGATATGTTGAGCAATTCTATGAAATAACTCTACAGATATGGAGAACAAATGTTTCATAGCCTACTAAATTAACTGGATTTAAGAAATGAAGCACTACATTTTGATTTCATTTAGATGAATTCCATAGGAAAATATGTACTTACATATACTGTTCAGTTCGAAGGAAACAGAGGGCCCGATTGCCATAAAGAAGGTGATTTTCAGGCCTTAAAAATAGATTGCATTTCGTTTGTAAAGCACAAAGCTATGAATTTTTTTGTAAACTTCTCAGAGCTTTGGTTATGGGGCGGTATAGAAATGTATTTTTTTTAAAAAATTATTTCATTTAAATGCTCTTCTGAAAGTTTATTCATGGATTTATTTCAACTTAAGTTTGGAGCTGGAATAAATCTTGAAGTTTTATATGTAAATATCCAAATTGACTTTTATGTCCTGATTTGGGTTTCACTAAACAGTAATATCCAACTAAAGTTTTAAAAAGTAGCGATCTACAGAACAAATTCTTTGATTAGTATCTATTGTCTGGCCCCCTTTGAGTAGGGAGAATTGAGAAAAAGTTACACCTGCAGCCCACAATGTCAGCCTAGCTATATCTGAACATCACAATTATGGCAGAGAAGGCTGGGTATCACCTAGGGCCACACCATTTACTTTCAGCAGAAAACCATGTGAATATGGTGAGTTCACCAAGATACATTTCCTGCTGTAACTTCTCCCTGACGTCATTGCTACTGGAAGTAGTTCCAGATATGACCATTTTTATTCCGCTATTGTTTTTCGGAGAAGGAAAGCTTTCTGAAAACCTACCATGGTGTATGCCACATACAGGCAACCTGTGATCCTCATGAAGCCTTTGGCCAACTTCTGTGTGTTTTGTAGCCCCCCCCCCCCTCGCACAGTAGCCAATTAGCCTCCTTTCTCAACTCCACTGCCCAGCTGACTGGTGCTGGCAATAACTGAGGAGTATATAGAACAACATGCTCCTTAGCTGTTCTCAGTGCCAGTCAGTTGGGTAGTGGGAAGCACACACAATGGGATCTTAGGAGTCCCACTGCATGCCCCCCGTGCCTGCAACCCAGCTAATTTGCCCATTTGCACAGTCGACTGTTTCCAGGACCAATCTGCTGGGCAGCAAGCAGGCATGCAATGATATCTCAGTGATTCCATCATGCATGCACGTGATACTGCCTGTGTGCATGCACATGTTGTGTGAATAAGTGGGAAATGGGGAATGACTGCCAAAAGGGAAAAAAACAGAGACCAATACTTTGTTTGTGGAAAGATTAAAACCACAATCTAGATGAAGGTGATAAATCATGAGGAGTATTCACAAATTGTTAACGCTTCAGACATTCTATTAGAGCTTAAAGATCTGAACCAGAGAACTCCCGTCTCAATTTAAAATGGCTGAAGCTGTTCCATGAAAAGATGCTACCCCTCACACGTTCAACAATAAAAACAGGGAACAAAATTAAATTACAGGAAAGTAAATAGGTAATTCCAAATAAGGCAAGATCTGGCACTATTCAAGATTCCAGATATGCCAGAAAACCCTGCAGCCTTTGATAGGCGCCAATATACCCTACATTAGAATTATATTCTTGCAGTTCTCTTTGTAATATCCATACAGGAAACTTGCAATCTCTGATTTATGCACATTTCTATATCCTTATTCGGTTATGTGATGTATCCCTTACCACAACTCTATAGCTTTTGTATAGGACGTGACAGCAGTATCAAACTTCTCTTCAGCAAATGCTTCATTCCCCCTCATTTTCATACTCTCACTTTTCTGTTATAAAACATGATGAATTAAAATTAACATCAATTGAAAGGAATTTTCAGTGGTAAAATAAAAGATTTAGTGCATCCAATTCATCTCGAACAATGAGAATGGTTTTAAATTATATTTAAGATTCTTGTAATACATAACATCTAGCATTAATAATCAAAACATGCTGAGAACAGCCAATGATAAAACAGTATTTATGGACAGTCCTGCATATTTACAAATGCATGTCAACATTATGAACACTTTCTTTCTACTTCCAAGATATTTGTGTATGCAGGTGCATCTCTTAGAATAACAGGAATCCCAGATCAAAAAGGTAGTGAGCCATCAATGCAAAGAACTAGCATTTTCACTGAAATTAATAGTAAAACTATTCCTGCACCAGGGTGACAAGGGCCTAATCTATACAAAATATTTTAACCTGAACATGCACTGAGGGGAACCAAACTGTCTGAAAAAGATGAGTTAGGCCTAACCTATACCAAGTAGGGTATTGCACTATGAAAGCAGTATATAAAAGGCAGGAGCCACACTACTGCTTTATAGCAGTATTGAAGTGCACTGACAACTGTTGGGGCCCATTAACACATATTATATACCGCTTTCATAATGCAATATCCTGCTTGGTGTAGATTAGGCCTAACTCATCTTTTTCAGATGGTTGGTTTCCCTTGGTGCATATTCAGTTTAAATTATTTTGTATATTCTTGTGCTGCAAACAATCATATGAAAACAGAAAAGGAACAGTGTTTCAATATTACAACTAGCATCTAAAATGCTTGTAAATGTAACTTTTAAAAATCTTACCTTTATACAATTTTCACAGTACTGAGATTCAAATGCTTCTACTAAATCATAGTCCTCCAATACAACTTTAATTATATGATGTTTGTCTACAAGGAGAAATAAACCACAATTAAAGCAGTAGGTTTAACTATTTACTGCTACCGATGGCCGTATTCACATGGGGTAGAGGGTCCCTTCCTTGAGTGGTAAGCCAAGGCATCTTGTTTAAAATAGAGAAAAGATCAGAATCCAGTGCAGGCGAGTGTGCAAGCAGGAAGGGAACAGACTGGGGAAGCCAAGAGGGTTTTAGGGCCAAGGGAAAGTAGTAGAAACAAGCAAGAGTAGAACGGATAAACAGGATCTATAAGCTGCACACCTGTACAATGCTTGTTGCACAAAGAGTTCACGTTAAGGGGAAATTGATATAAAGATAGGAACCAATTGTGATGGTGGTACAGGACAGAACAAGAAGAGCTGATAAAAGAATTTGTGCCAAGGAGATTTACTGAGTTGAGCAGAGCAAGCACTGGCACTAAGGCCAGGTTCCAGCAGAGTTCTAGAAAGGTCTAGACATTCATTTCCTGTAATTGGAAATTATCAAGCCCAGTTTCCCTTCTGCCAAATGGTGAGGGTTTTATTTAACGCTTTGTAGGGGGCAAATATTTGGTTTGGCATTTGGAGGTCAGATCCCACCTCTGCCTTGTGCTCATGGAGGACCTGGGCATGGAAAGAAGACTGTTGCGAGGAAGAACGAAGATTGAAGAAACGTCTGGGCAGAGGGGAGAGCAAGCAACAGCCATTTAGCATGAGGAGGGGTTCCTTTTCTCTTTTCTTTTTTACACCTGCATCTCAGTGAGTTTTGGGCAGCACACAGAAACAAGCCAAAATTCTGGGTTCAGACATAATGACAAACCACAGTTAAAGCAAGTCAGAATTTGTAAACAAACTTCAAACCATGGTTTCAAATCAAAGGTTAACCACTGTTTAGGAACATAAGAAGCTGCCTTATATGGAGTCAGACCATTGGTCCATCTAGCCCAGTACTGTCAAACACTGACTCACAGCAGCTCTCCATGGTTTCAGACAGGACTTTTCCCAGCCCTTCCTGGAAATGCTAGGGATTAAACCTGGGACCTTCTGCATGCAAAGAATCTCCTCTGCCATTCTACCACTGAACCACAGGCCCTTCCCCTTGTCTGGGTTCAAACAAACCACAGTTAGGCCAAAATATCTTGATTAAGTGTTATATGCAAACCATGCCATAGAGTTGGAACCAGACATCTGCTTATGGAACAGGGTGTCCAAAAAGTGACTTTCCCACCTCCAGGGCTCATACTCCATATTCAGGTCTATTTTAGGGACTTTCAGGTCCAAAAAAGGGAACAAAATCGGGAACTCATAAAAACTATGGAAACAAAAACGTCACTTAAAAGAATGTTGTTGTTGTTTTAAAAAAACAAAATCTACCACTAAGCCGGTTAAGGTCAAACTCAAAAACTTTTTTTTTACTCTTTCCAATGCATATTAACTCTTTTAGTTCAATTTTTAGCTTGTCTTTTAACTTTAACCCAACTTTTAAGTTCATCTATTATTTTAGCCATATTAGAAGACCAAAAATAAGGTTTTTTGAATAATTTATGAATTTTTTTATGATTTTCAGTATAATTTTTAAGGCAAGTTGCAGCAATTCAGACCCAATATCTTTAAAAATTGGAAAATTCAACCTTTTGTCCCAAGTACAACATTAAACTGCCTCTTCAGGGCCCTTTCCCCTTGTTAATTTTTTTTAATTTTTTTGCCATAGAGTCTTTCCTCTTTGGTTGGCATTTCTTGTGGTAGCTGTACCTTTCTTCTTTCCTGTAGGTCTCCCTTGGCCACTTCTTGTGTTTTTTCCATCCCAAGACTGTTAGGTTATTCTGTTAGGTTATTCGGAGGGCTAAGATTGGGGGGTTTTTTGTTATAGGTGCTTGGAGAAGATATGAAAAAAATTAGGTCAAAGGTTTAACTTTGTTAAATGGGGAAGTGCCATCCTAGTAAAGATTGGTTGCTACAAAAGGATTCACTTGTACATCAAATCGGGACATGGGCAAAAATTATAAGTGACACTGAAGTGTTATGTATTGTTTGTGACTCTAAAATAAATGTTACCAAAGGTTTTGAAAAGATTAGTCAACATGTTGCCACAAGAAAACATTCAAAAAACTGTGAAATAAAACGTCGTAACCGGGACGAAAGTTTGAAAGGTTGAAACTTACCAATTTTTAAAGATATCAGGCCTGAATTGCTGCAACTTGCCTAAAAAATTATACTAATAATCATAAAAAATTACATAAATTTTAAAAAATCCATATACCCATTTTTAGGATTGAAAAAAGGACTTTTAGGGGCTTTGTTTCAGTTTAGGGAGTTTTAGGGACCTTAGGGACCAAGTATGAACCCTGCACCTCTCGAGTCCCTTGCAGCTTCCCAAAGACCATTTGTGAGGGCTGGAAGACCCTGCCGAATGGGATGGGCTGTGACATGGGGAGCAGAGGACAAAGGGGTAACTCTAGCTAATTTCCCTCTATCTCCCCCTTCCCCCTAAACCCTTCCATGCCAAAGCCAATGCCATTCAGTAAGGGCCACCAGGAGGGGCTTTTCAGGAGGGCTGCTAGGGAAATGAGGGATCAGAAAGGTTACCTTCTACTAATTCCCTTCAGCAGATGAATCTCTGGATCCAAATCATAAACCTCCCCACACCCCAAAAAAGTGAAAAGTCATATCTTCCCCCAAAAATATATAGGCTAGATAAAAATCACTTTCAATTAAGATTGGAACAATGAAACAAGAGTTGTTTCTACAAAAGAAAGATTAAAGAAAGTCATAGGTATACAACATTTCCCCCATAAACCACTCAATGAAACATTTTGTATACTTACATTCAGCAAAGAAAATTTCTAGAAAAGGCCAGCAAAAATCTCCAAGTTTTTCTAATTTATATAAAATACCAATGTCATCTGCATATTTCATCCAGTCAAGAGCTTCGTCAACACAGAAGGCTCTCTATTTTAAATAAAGGGAAGGTCAGTGTCACTTTAATTATCCAAGGTACTATTACGTAAAATATTTAACTTGAAATAATCGAGAATCCTGTTTGGAACACGTACAGATATTGCCATGTGGCATTAACTGCCAATAGATGCACATCTGTCAAGTGCTTACATTTGTCTACAAAACTCTATATATTTTTAAAAATGATTTCAATCAATAACCCTTGTTCATTTAAGAAAGGAAAACAGGATTTGTGTTTGATACCGAATATGACAACGAAGAACAGCAACAGTATTTATTCCTTTGTCTTTATGGTGCCTTTTCCTATCAGAGATTAGCTATCATTACAGCTGTTTTTGATGCCACAGCTCTAAATTGTTTAGAAATACACCTCAAGTTTTTTAGCTGTGATGTTCATTTTCTTCCCAATGATCTTTTCCCTTCAATTTCCCCTTGTGTAGTAAGTAAGTTGGAGTATGGTGCATTTTTCTCCTCGAATAATATGACTAAGATATTGTAATTTTCTTCTTTTGATGGCATTTATTAATTTTGTTTGTTTGTTTGCCCTACATAGTACGTCCTCATTGTTATTCAATCAGTCCACTGTATCTTCACATTTAGAAAAAAATGATTTGACCTTTGACCATTGTTATTAGTCTTTACTACCAATTCACTATGGAAATTTATGTGTTTCCTAGTAGAATATCTAATTTGTTCCCAACAGGATAACAATGGTCTCAGTAGACCGTAGAGCTAACAGTATTCACTTCCTACACTGAATTTAATTTCTCTACCCTGCTGTATTTGAGCCTGTGCATAAAGTATTTTTTCAACAACAAAAACCCTGAAAGAACCACCAAAAACAAATAAAGAAACATAACCATTGCAAACATGGGAGAACAAAAGGGGATATTCTATATACCTTCTACATAACTTGGTAGGAAGAGCAGCATATAAATAATACTGATGATGATTTATGGAAATTAGTCAAGAGTAGGAAGCCTAAGGCAGGAGTGGGGAACCTGTGGTTCTCCAAATGTTGGACTACTATCTCCATCATCCCTAACCATGACCCCATCAGCTTAAACTGATGAGAGTTAGAGTCCAAACACATCAGGAGGGCCACAGGTTTTCCACCTTTAGCCTGAAGCAGCCAGGGAACATTCCTAGTGACGTAATAGTTGAAGGTTCCAGCTGCACTTTTCTGGAAGAAAGCCTAAACTAACAGTTCACTGTTTGAATAAATATTGTTTCTGGCCATTTAGATTCCATTTCCCCTGATGTTAACAGTGTTGCATGTAGCAGCCCAGCCCAGGCTCCCACTTCTACCTCCCCTGTGAGCTTGGGTCTTGCCAAAACCTGTCCTGTCAGGCTGCTTTGTCTCCAGCATCTATTTGAAAACAAGATGCTTGGACTAGACAGGCCTTTCCATTTAATCCAGCAGGGCTCTTCTTATGTTCTTATGGCTCTAGGTCTTCCTCCACCCCCAAGCAGAGACTGATACAAAGATTAACAGAATAGTCATCCATTCATTTTATCTCCACTTTAGAGGGCAGTCTATGACCAGGTATGGGCTAGGATTGGAAGGAAGTAAAGGATGGTGACAGTGGTACTGATATATTCAAAGTGGAAAAGCAGAGGCAGGGTGGGTGAGCCCAGGCTACTGGATGTTCCAGGAAGGGCAGGAAGTGAGGGTTCATTTAACTGCTTTTATAGATGAAACAAGTCAGACCTAAAACAAAATGTTGTAATGTAATCATTTATTATTTATTTTATTGCATTTATATACCGCCCCATAGCTGAAGCTCTCTGGGCGGTTCACATAAGATAAAATGAGGGTCCTATTCAGGGCTCCAAGTTACTTGGAACAGCAGCCTTTAGTGCTGTTCATGCTTTGAGGTGGGGAGATAGTGGCTTTCAGCAGGCTCATGATCTCAAATCACATTCTGGACTACATTGCATTTTCGATCTTGAATTCTATGTAACAAAAAAGGTTGCAGTTGCTATAAATGAGCCTAATTTCAAAAGAAAAGAAAAGGCATGGAATTCTGACACATCAAAAAGGCTTCCAGTATTTGAACACAAGAGTTGAAAACAAACTTACAGCATCTATTTGAGTTCCAATTTCCAATAAGCCATTGATGAAATATTGATCTTTCTGGGGATGAGGAAGAACAAAAAGCAAAGGGTTATCAACAACATTGATTGTGCACTCATTTTCTGTTAAAATGCCCTGCTTATGGAACTCACAGAACCTAACTTTCATCAGCATAGAAATAACTTTAATGATGTTTGATCATTACAAATGATACATCATCAAAAATACTAAAAATAAATCATTCAACTCTTCTTAATCTCCTTTTTAAATTTTTGCTCATCCTCTTCCAAGTAAAGACACTGTAATAGACACTACTAAGATTACACTACATAGCAGCAAACGTTTCAATACACACTAAGCAAGGTGAGATACATTTACTGTAGAATTTTATTGCACAGTGTAAGTCAGTGACACAAGGATTTTCTAACTTCAACTGAACATGGAGAGTAAATAAGGTTAAAGACATCAATAAGGCAATGATATTATTTTTAATTTACTGAAATAGAAGCTAACATGTCTTTAAAAAAAATCCATGCAGCCAATATTAATCTTATACTTCAAGTGCTAATGCAGCATTAACATTTCAGATAAAATGAAAACAGTAATGGCTTACCGCAAACTTTTTGGTTATATCAGTAACTTCTTCTAATGTCTCAATTTGATTCAGTTTCTCCAAATTTAGCTCACCAAACTGACAATCACTGCAATGCAAAAATATTCATGTTAAATGTCATTCTTTCCTAAGTATTTATTTCTGCATTGCTGCTAATTTTATCCTGGTTGTACTTTTATATTGTATTTTATATCATGTTTTTATACTGTTGTTTTATACTTTGAATGGTTTTTAATTTTTGTGAACAGCCCAGAGAGCTTCGGCTAGTGGGCAGTATAAAAATACAATAAATAAGTAATAAATACTTAAGACTGAAATAAATCAGCACTTGAAACTATGCACAAATCTTAAAACAACAATTTATGACAAATTTCTAGTTCAGTCTATCACCTGTACATGTATCATAGAATCATAGAATAGCAGAGTTGGAAGGGGCCTACAAGGCCATTGAGTCCAACCCCCTGCTCAATGCAGGAATCCACCCTAAAGCATCCCTGACAGATGCTTGTCCAGCTGCCTCTTGAATGACTCTAGTGTGGGAGAGCCCACAACCTCCCTAGGTAACTGATTCCATTGTTGTACTGCTCTAACAGTCAGGAAGTTTTTCCTGATGTCCAGCTGGAATCTGGCTTCCTTTAACTTGAGCCCGTTATTCTGTGTCCTGCAGTCTGGGAGGATTGAGAAGTGATCCTGGCCCTCCTCTATGTGACAACGTTTTAAGTATTTGAAGAGTGCTATCATGTCTCCCCTCAATCTTCTCTTCTCCAGGCTAAACATGCCCAGTTCTTTCAGTCTCTCTTCATAGGGCTTTATTTCCAGACCCCTGATCATCCTGGTTGCCCTCCTCTGAACACGGTCCAGCTTGTCTGCGTCCTTCTTGTATTTTGGAGCCCAGAACTGGACGCAATACTCTAGATGAGGCCTAAATAGGGCTGAATAGAGAGGAACCAGTACCTCACGTGATTTAGAAGCTATACTTCTATAAATGCAGCCCAAAATAGCATTTGCCTTTCTTGCTGCCATATCGCACTGTTGGCTCATATTCAGCTTGTGATCCACAACAATTCCAAGATACTTCTTGTTTGTAGTATTGCTGAGCCAAGTATCCCCCATCTTGTAACTGTGCATTTGGTTTCTATTTCCTAAATGTAGAACTTGGCATTTATCCCTATTAAATTTCATTCTGTTGTTTTCAGCCCAACAATCCAGCCTATCAAGATCACTTTGAAGTTTGTTTCTGTCTTCCAAGGTATTAGCTATCCCACCCAATTTTGTGTCATCTGCAAATTTGATAAGCGTTCCCTGCACCTCCTCGTCCAAATCATTAATAAAAATGTTGAAGAGCACTGGGCCCAGGACTGAGCCCTGCAGTACCCCACTCGTTGCCTCTCCCCAGTTTGAGAAGGTTCCATTGGTAAGTACTCTTTGAGTCCGATTCTGTAGCCAACTGTGAATCCACCTAATAGTTGTTCCATCTAGCTCACTTTTAGCTAGTTTGTTAACCAGAATATCATGGGGCACTTTGTCAAAAGCTTTGCTGAAGTCAAGATATATGACGTCCACAGCATTCCCACAGTCCAAAAGGGAGGTTACTCGATCAAAAAATGAGATCAAATTAGTCTGACAGGATTTGTTCCTGACAAATCCATGTTGGCTTCTAGTAATCACTGCATTGATTTCAAGGTGTTTACAGATTGACTTCTTTATCATCTGCTCCAGAATTTTCCCAGGGATGGATGTCAGACTGACTGGTCTGAAGTTCCCAGGTTCCTCCTTTTTGCCCTTCTTGAAGATACCAGAAATCACAAGCATTCCGAATTCATTTAGGGTGCAATACTATGCATGCTTAGGCAGGAAAAAAGTCCTACAATTCCCAGCATTCCCCAGCCAGTCAGGTGGACAGGCACGCTGGGAGCTGTAGGACTATTTTTCTTTCTAAATATGCATAGGATTGCACTTTTAATAAAGATCCATAATCAAGTAAGAGAGTTTCAGCTATTGGGCAGTATAGAAATATAATAAATAAATAAAGTTGTAATCCTAAGTGTGTCTACTCAGAAGTAAGTCCAACTCTGTCTTTAGGGACTTTCTCTTTGGTAGGTATCTTTAGGATTGCAGCCATAACCCATTACAGCAGGAGTGAGCAGAAAGTAGATCTCCAATGTTTGGGACTTTAACTCCCAGCATTTCTGATCATTGCCCATGCTGGCAGAGGCATCTGGGAGTTGAAATCCCCCCAAAATCTGGAGATCTACCAATTTAAGGTTCACAGTGTCACTGAATAAATCATTCCAGTTCATTTATGGTTACTTTCACAATGACCTGTTAACAACATTACTATTTTTACTATTTTGGATGTTGCAAAACATACACAGGTTTTCTATTTTAAAGCCTGTAAACGGTAAAAAAGAAACATTTAATGAACATCAAAAATGCTGTTTACCTGGGATCATATTTCTTTGTGTCATCAGTTCCAGGCACAAATAAAAGTGGCCTAAAGGTACATATTTTAATTATATCACAATATTTGTTGATTTCTCGAACTGGCTTTCTACACCATATTTTGCAGATATCACCTATGGAAGAAACGGGGAGAGGGGAAGAGAGACAAAGATAAAGATCCAAAACAAAGCTCCAGTGGTCCTACACATCTGAAGGTATGTGCCAGTGCTAGGCCACTAATATGATTTCTTGTGCTTCCTTGCCTTTGGGAAGCAGAGCAAAACCCAGGACTGAGGTATTGAACACAAGATAGATAAGCCAACTAAAGAGGACAACATTTTCTTACTAACTTGACATTGTCAGTTTACGTACCTGATTTATATGTCTTTGAAGAACACTTTACAAATTTGGCATGAGCCTACAAAACAACACAAATGTTTATCATTACTACTCTGAAGGCAAATAATATGAAGCAAAAGTTAAAAATAGCCTGCATTTAGGCAACAGTGAGCTCTGATTTAATTGCAGATTTTGAATGCAACTCAAACCATTACACCAAAATTTATCAAGTACCAAATTGTGCTCCCAGTTTGCAAAGAATCCTCCTAACAACAAGTTTCTCAATGCAGGCTGTGTTCTTATGCTACATAGAAAAGCTGAGCTTTCTTTTCATTGCTGGAACAGAAGGACTTGTTTGCTACAGGAAAGAGACAGAAAGGCTGCAGGAAGGTGAGTCAAGTTCCTTGCTACACAATGACATGAAATAGTCTATGACAGAACAGTTAAAATGAGCTGGTATATAAAATACCTTCTGAAATACACAATATGGGATGACACTGATGGAGAGCAAGCAGCACCAAAGAAACGGCAAAGAACAGAACCTCAATGAGGGCTAGGAGCCAGTCACTATGATGAAATACTAAAGCTCAAAGCGTTCCAGATTTTTTTAAAAAAACCTCATATCAAAGAGGCAACATAAGAGATGTTACCTTTTAATGGAATAGATTGAGTTGACCACAAAGACGAGTTTCTATCCCAAAAGCACTGGCTTACAGCATATTACTGGCAATATAAAATTAACTTCATCTTACGCTATTCTATCGCTGTGCATCATAGCTAACACATGCCAGCAGGGAGCAACAAAACCAGACATTATTTATTAAAGCCACTTACCAATTCACAACATGGTCTAATATAAGTACTATAAAATGCGATGCGATTGAACTCTGCAAATGTACAATTTTCCATACTGCATGATCCTGAAAGGAAAACATGAAGAAATTAGCATAAACATTAAGAAACATTGGCTATCCCTGAAGGTTTAGTACAGGTTAAAAAAACACACACACACACACCACCTTTTCCTGCAAAAACAGGGGCTTTTCCACCATATATTGCTTTATTACTCCCTCCATCCTTTGCTTAACATCCTGCCTTAAGAAGAGCTGTGAAAAACTCTTTAGGCTTTCATTCTCCAGCAGTTCACACACTAAGGGCTTTCTTGCATTTTACATGGCAGCAAACTCCGCCTTGCAAGCAAGTGTAAACTAAGCTGCCTAATATCTATATGATACATGTGTTTCCAATTATGTATCTGTATAATTCACATACTACATGTTTAGATGGCCACTTGAAAATCGTAATCCATGAACTGATCATGATGAAATCTCAGGTTGCTATCTTACCCTAGGAGTAACCCCCACTAAACTCAATGGGGCTTACCTCTGAGTAAAAAAGCATGGGAGTGCACTGTCAGACACTGACTTTGCAGTCTGAATTCCTCTGCAACACACAGGAAATTGCGTCCAACTCACTAGACACTTCTGAATACACAGAAAGTAGAAATAACGCACAACAATGCTGACATTCTCCCACCTCCGTTGTTGATGGTGTGGGCCACAGATGTTCCCACAAAGAAGTGAAAAAAGGATTCAAATGATAGGGGCCACAAAGAAGCAGGCATTAATCAGCCGACTTCCTTAAATTCAAAATGGAAGAAACCACATGTTTGGTGATCCTTTCACATCGATAGGACATTACTATATAAAGCTGTATACAACTGACCATACACTCCTTGTGAAGGTCATGTACATAGGTGAAGCTCAGAGAGTCAAGAGTAGAGATGTAAAATTTCCAGAATTTTTTAAGACATGGAAAAAAAGTGTTGTTTTTTTCTGGGGGGGGGGGGAAGCGGAAATTTTTGGAAAAATTGAAATAATGCAATATTAGCACTTTTTACAGATTGAAAGTCACTTTGTTACTTTAGGAACATAAAATATTATGTCCAAGCTGGTTTGGCATAAAATTATTAGATTTAGTATATTAAAAGTACAGTGTATTCAAACTGAATTTACTTTTCCCCCACTAACTTTTTGGTAACAAATGGAGGTACAAGCTCCTGAATTGCGTTAGGAACAACACCTGAACTGTAAAGAACCTCTTTGGTTTTGCCAGTTTATGAAGAGCAGGCAAAAAATAGTTTAAAAACAGAGGAAACCATTAACATTAGTAACAAAGAAAATTATTTATGTCTCTGCTAGTCCTCCACAGCGTTAAGCGGACATAAAGCACCCATTCCCATAAAAAAGAACCGAGAAAAAGGGGGGGGGGACCAAGATTCAATGAATATGCATGAAATTTAATCAGACTCATTTTCTGAGCTACAGTTATCACTATCAGTTTCAGTCTCTGCTTCAGTGGCAGTGCCCCCTAGAGGCCGAAATGCAAATTGCTCTTGCATTTGAGAGTTGTCTCAACTTGCAACCTAGGACTTGCTTGTCCTCGGTGCACAGAAATTGTAATAATCTAATACTGTACATAGTTTTTAGAAAATATTTGGAGAAGCAAATATCTGAACACCTTGTCTTAAACATTTTATTCATCACGCTAAAATAAACCATCCCATAATCCATTTTTTCTTCATTTTTTCAGGAAAAAAACAAAAAAGGCTTCAGGGGGGACAGGACAGTTTTTTTCTATTTTTTTCTGAGTTTTTTCCCAACCTTCACATCTCTAGTCAAGAGCCTGAAAGTCAAGAGCAATTTTTAGACACTTAAAACAAGATTACATCATTGACCTTCTGGAAATGTTTGTTTATAAAAACACTCTTAAAATTCATAACTGAGTTTCAGAAGTTGGGTTATGATGATCTTTTCCTAACTTGGAAATACTGTCTTACTTGAAACTGTGCCTGTAGCTTATGCCGTTAATAAATGTATTAGTCTTTAAAATGTTAATTTGCTGCAGCAGACTAACATGGCTAATCTTCTGGAAACTGCTCAATCCTTGGCATTTTAGTAAAAAGCCTCTGAAATATCAAGTTTGGGAAAGAGCTCTGTTTGAGACCAAGAGGTACTGTTGCAGTCAGGACACACAGTACTGGGCAAAATGGGCCAGCACCTTTGCTATATTTTTTATTTATTTATTTATTTATTTATTACATTTTTATACCGCCCAATAGCCGAAGCTCTCTGGGCGGTTCACAAAAATTAAAATCATCATAAAACAACCAACAAGTTAAAAATACAAATACAAAATACAATATAAAAAGCACAACCAGGATAAAACCACGCAGCAAAATTGATATAAGGTTAAAATACAGAGTTAAAACAGTATAATTTAAATTTAAGTTAAAATTAAGTGTTAAAATACTGAGTGAATAAAAAGGTCTTCAGCTGGCGACGAAAGGAGTACAGTGTAGGCGCCAGGCGGACCTCTCTGGGGAGCTCATTCCACAACCGGGGTGCCACAGCGGAGAAAGCCCTCCTCCTAGTAGCCACCTGCCTCACTTCCTTTGGCAGGGGCTCACGGAGAAGGGCCCCTGTAGATGATCTTAAGGTCCGGGTAGGTACATATGGGAGGAGGCGTTCCTTCAAATAACCTGGCCCCAAACCGTTTAGGGCTTTAAATGTCAATACCAGCACTTTGAATCGGGCCCGGACCTGGACTGGCAGCCAATGAAGTTGTAAAAGGACTGGCGTAATGTGATCTATAGTCCTAAATGGTGTGATGCTAGTATGGTACATTCTATATGTCTGTTTTTTCTGAATTAAAATGAAAGAATTGTTGCCCAGAAACCTGAAAGAAGCTAGCTACTAAGGGTACCCAAGGTATACATTCATATACATCATGTAACTGGAAGCCAAAAGACTTATGGTGGGCAAACACATAATATATAACAAGGATGGATTTCTCTAAGTAATCCTAGCAGTGGAGGTATACTATTCTTTTAGCCAATGCCTTTAAAATTACACAGACAAGATAAACATTGTCAGTTACAATTGGGGTTGCCATCTTTGTATCTTGACAAGGCTTTTTAATCAATCTGTGACAATATCATTTTGTTTTATAGAGAAATTCCCCATAACTCCACCAATCACAGCTTACACCCATCTTCAAGGTTCACACCATAAAAATCACTGATAGCTTCCAGGAGCTGTCATAGCACAAAACCTGGAACCTTATGGTTTTTTATAAGGATTACTGTCAAAACCACTATCAGATAACATTATTATTCATAGATTGCACCATAAAAGTCATAGATCTGGTGCTGTCACGGCACAAAAACAAGGACACATGATATGAACACTAATGAACCCTCATTATACAAAATCTCTTCAAAATCAGAGCCCGTCACTTCATCATGGGCTGCGCTGAAAAATCACAGATCCACCATTCCATAGTACCACAAGACATAGATCCTCAAGGAGAGTCTGGATTTTTAAATGCCCCCTTCCAACCATCAATTACAAATCATATTTGTATCTAAGATTGTACCATAAAAATCATAGATTCAATACAGAAGCATGGATATGACGCAGAGACTCATGAATCCACATTTTAAAATATTGATTCCCTCCAAATCCTCCATCATTTCATAGATCATACTTTATAACCTTGGATCTTTGGCTCCATCATAGCACTGCCATGGTGATAAAACATGGATTCAAGTCAAGAATCCTCATGGATCCTCTGAATTGTTACCTGGGCTCCCCACGATCTACCATCAAATATTATACTTATGCCACATAAAAATCAGGTCTTTTGTCTCCTGATGCTGCCAAAGAGCAAAAACATGGTTAACAGGCTCAGCTCTTGATAGATCCTTTGGATTCTAATAAAGGGTCTTCCCAAAACCACCAAATTACCTCACAGGTCACATCTGCATCCAAGGATTGCACCAATTAAGCCACAGATCTAGTGACTTCCCTATGCCATCATAATACAAAAGCCTCTTGATTTTTAAATATAGTAACCCCCCCCCCCAAAAAAAAATCATATTTGGGTCCAGAGAATGAATTGTAAAAATTGCTGCCCCATGACTCAAAAAACATAGGTCCAAAGCATGGATGCCCATGATTTTTAATATATATTATCCCTCCAAATCCACTGCAAAATCAGAATATGCTGATATCCATGGGGAGCACTGAAAAAATATGGCTCTGGCACTTTCAAGCAGCACCATGGCAATTCCTTCTATGAATTTGGTTTCTATGAAACCAAAACTCACTCAAATTATTATTATTATTAATAATTATATTTATATACCGCCCCATAGCCAAAGCTCTCTGGGCGGTTTACAAAAGTTAAAAACAGTGAACATTAAAAAGATATATACAAAATTTAAAACTATAAAAAGCATAAAATACAAACAAAACCAGAAAAAAATCACAGATTTTTGGGTTATTGTGATGTGTGAATAGGCTAACATCTGGATTCATTGAATACACCATTAAAATCAAGGCGCCAAGTCTTCTTGCTATGGAACAAGAATATGAATCCTCTCGGTTTTATGTAGTGGTTTTTACATAACCCAAAACTACAACCAAAGTTTACATCCTTATCCAGACAACACCATAAAAATCAAGCATTAAATACACTATGGTCTCACTATTATGCAATCTAAATTTGAGATAGAGCAGGGTTGGACTTGATGGCCCCTTCCAACTCTACTATTCTATGATTCTATGTTCATGGATCCTTGCCTCCCTGCAACATTCCAAATAAATCATATAAAAAGTGGAGGTAGTTGTGTTGGCCAAAAGAAAAATGGTAAAATCCGTATTAGCATAATACCTTTATTAGACCAACTACAAAAGTCACAAAATACTGGGCAAGCTTTCAAGTTCTTCAGACCTCTTCATCAGGCAATACGGTAAACAATGTGGGAGTGGGGGCAGGGGAGACATTCAAGCCATGGAGTTTGCAGTTAGTTACATCAGCTACTTTGTTCCTCTCCTCCCCTTCTTTTGCAGTCCATGGACATGGAAGTCTACTGATAGCAATTTGGGAGGAGTCCCTTGTAAAAATCATACAAATTCACAATGATTCATACCATGGATCTGTGGAGCTCCAGATCTATGATGTTTACAGTGAAGCCACTAGACATGGATGTAACCTGTGATTTATTAGTGGTTTGGAAGCAACTCCCTCAAGCAAATTCAAGAGAATCCGAATTCTACTACATCCAACTTTAAACATGTCTTTTCTTTAACAGCCAGGAAACGAAAGTTTGAAGGTCTCTCTCTATTGCTAGATCGTCACTCTGAGAAAGACTGGATCTGTTGCATTCCAGCCAGTCCGGCAGCTGTTAAAACATTGTGACTCTCAAGTCGAGAGAGAACAGTTAACCCTTCTTAATTTGCACCACTAAAAGCGATTTGGAGAGGAACAGATTTTGAGGAGGATCACATCCCGGAGAGGCCCAGCCCACTTCGAAGACGCCTGAGCGGGAGGCGAGAGAGAGAGAGAGCTTGGCGCGCTCTGAGTAGACCGAGCCGGAAGGCGTCTGCTCCCCAGCGGGCCTATTCAAAGGAAGCCTCACCAGGATCGAGAGCGCGGGTGTGGATGCAATTGCCTGCGCCGCGTTCGCAGCTCCGCTTTGCCTGTCCCGCCTCCCCTTATGATAGATACACCAAGGCACAATAAACACGGGCAAAAGGCCTTTTTCCATTGGGGATGTAAGCGAACCACCCAAGAGCTCGTGGCCCAGAGGCTAGGTCAGGCCCGGGAAAGAGACTGCACCACCCCGCTGCCCAACTAAGGCCCCAGCCACGCTCTCGGTCGCGCACGGGCTGCGTTCTCTCACCGGCGGCGTACAGCCGAGTCTTTGTGTGGCTTCTTCCCTTCCGCGCCTCTCCGCTGCTTCCCTCCTGTGCTGCTTTTCTGAAGAAGCAGCGTAGCAGCTAGCAGCACCGTCACTACCGTCCAGCCCGCCTTCGACTTACTCTGCTTCCTCATTGGCCACTCGCTAAGGTGACGTCAACCTTTAAAAAACAAAAACGCCTCAGTTCAATCCCCGCCGCTCCCCCAGAGAGGGAGCAAGGGTAAAATCTAGCCTAAATCCTAAGTAGAGTAGACCCATGGAAACGAATGGGGCTTAAATCGCATTCATTTCAGTTGGGCTACACTTAGCTAGTAAAGTAAGAACAGCAGTCTTGCTGTACCTCAAGGAAAAACCCATTTATTCTGGCATAAACTGTCGTGGACCATCAGCCCCAGACACCGTGGCCAATGGTCAGGGAAGCTGGGAGATGTAGTCCAAAACATCTGGAGGACACCAGATGGGAGTAGGTTGCTTTAAGAGCTATGGTGTTTAAGGTGCACCAAGACTCCTTATTGTATCAAGTTTTGGAAGCACGACACGCATGGACTTGTACAGCATTCCCCAGTCTGGTGCTCCCCATGTTTAGACTACATCCCTCACCATTAGCCATTGTAGTTATAAAATCTGAAGGGCACCAGCCTGAAGGAAAGATAGAAAGAATAGTTTGAAAATTAAAATTCCTTGGTTCGTTTTCCTGCTTATTTTTTTCTTCCGGGCTCGAGTAGGTTTTTAGCCTAGCTGTGATAGGACAACAATGCATTCCACGACCACCCAAATGAAAGGTAGCAGGAATGGCAGTTTTATAAAAACTTTCTTGAGTGTAAGTCCCGTTGAACCTGGTAGGATTTACTTTCGAGTAAACAGACAGGATTAAGCTGTTAGATTCTGAACTGTACGACTCTGTATAGTACAAAAAAGCTAGGGTAGCTGCGTTGACCTAAAAGAAACCACAAACAAACCCTATCCTGGGGCAATACCTTCATTAGGCCAACCAAAACGTCACAAAATACTGGAAAAGCTTTCAAGTTCTGCGGAGTAGAGAGATTTTTTTAAAAAAAATAATCATCATCACGTACAGAGAGAATTTCCGGGGGGAAACGAAAGCCATGACACCTTGAGTGCTCAGATGGCGCCGCTCAGTCCCTTGGCATCCCTATGGGGGAAACACACACCAAAATCCTTCGCATCGCTACTAGGGGTGGAAGAGTGTAAAAACTGCCGGTGGGAAAGGCCAATGAGGAGATGAGCAGAGTTCGAGTAGCTACGTTGACGCCATTGATTGGGTAGATTCGCGCACTCGGCCCAGACTTCCGGTTGGGCGTTTGAGTTTTCAGTTCTCGCTTTCCTAAGGGTTAAAGCAGTAAGGCGTGGCTACGCGGAAGGCGAGGGGAGTCGCGGGGCGTTTGGGCTGCATTGAATAGTGCCCTTGGGTGGGTTGTTCTGCCGGAACTGGGTAGGGAAACAGCCACACTCTCAGGTGTGGTTTGAAGGTGGTGGTTGGGTTCTTCTGGGAATTTAAACCAGCCCTCAACAGAAATTGTTTGGGTGTCAGGTATTTGTACTGAAAGATTTTAAAGGCTTGATCCTATTCATGTTTACCCGGAGGAAAAGGCCTACAACTCCCAGCATGCCCCAGCTAGCCATGCTGGCTGGGGCGTGCTGGGAGTTGTAGGTCTTTTCCTCCGTGTAAACCTAAATAGGCTTGCGCCCTATACAACTGTTTAATAACCCTGAGGTTCAGGTTATACATGGGTTTGGTAGGGGTTTCGTTTCACTCCGCCCCCCCCCCCCCCATTTTAAAGGAAATGCTGCGTGGGGAGGAAGCTGTCAAGTTGGTCGCAGCAGCGGCCCTGAACGACAAAGTGATTGTTTCCTCCCCCCACCATGCGGCCGTCTGTGTGTTTTTGCAATCCTAGTCTCCCTCGCACGTATCCAGGTCGTGGCTCTCGAAAACAACTTTCAGAATTTGTTCAGAAAGTTAGTCGTTTTTAATACAAAGAGCAATGAGTCGATACAAAGACCTTAAGGCCATTGAAACCAATTATTATTCCAAAATGGATAATGTGTTGTATGTCTGAAAACGCTGATTTGTGACTGTACACTACCGTTTATCGGAGTATTTGAATTTGGAATCAACACTACTAGAGGCAGGTATTGATTGTTTAAATTTTTTACGTGCCTTCCTCAAGACTCAAGGTGACTTACAATAGAAGAGTGAGGCTACAATCCTGTGCAAACTTACCTAGGAATACACCTCATTTAACTTAGTGTTTAGGATTGTTCAGGTTGCTAACTTTCAGTATGTCTATTTAAGTGTTTCTTTAACCTGAAATCTCTGCATTCAGGAAAAGCGAGCCCAAATACTTCCCTGGTAAAACGGAGTAGAGATACCATCTTATAGGATTTACTACCTATCTCTTCCTCATTTGGGGGGAACATTTAACTGAAAGCAGTGCTTTGGAAAGATTGTTGATATCTGTAGAAAGTTAAAGAAATGTAAAGCTAATATCTTTTCTCCTTTCACCCACCACAAGATAAATAGAAGATACCAGCATGGTTGAAAACTCACCAGCTCCACTACCGGAAAGAGCTATATATGGTTTTGTTCTTTACTTAGGCTCCCAGTTTGTCTTTAGTGAGTATGTTTGTTTATTGAGTAGCCTGTTGAAACCTAGTATTCTTTCCAAAGTAGTGACTGCAATCTAACAAGGATCCTGATGTGCACCATGCACATGTTAGCATGTGCAACCTGGATGATTTGTTTCATTATATTTTCTGTTCAATATTGCCCCATCCACTAACGTTAAGCTATTTGAATAATGTATGCAGCTTCATGCAGTGAAGAGTTGAAGTGATAGTATATATCCAACAGACTTTCCCTTCCATGCATGAGAACCTGATCCTATCCAGTATAACTGTGAAGTAACTCCCACTGACTAAAGTGATATTTATTCCAAGTAGGAATACATGCTTAAAATTACAGGAAGCCTCCTGAAGTCTTAGTGACCCATGTGTTTACAATGGGGGAGTCCGTATTTTTGGGTGCTTGGATGTGTAGGGGAAAGTAGCTATGCAACTTTAGGGAGCAGAGAGAAGGAATTACCAATTAAATTATTTCAGGACTGTCAGATTAACTTTTTGGTACCATGCTTGTATAAGAGTTAGGGTGCACTCCTACGCATGTTTAGACAGGAAAAAAAGTCCTACAACTACCAGCATTCCCCATGTTTTGCCCTTCAGTCTAAATATGCATAGGATTGCAACCTTATTGAAATAATCTGGTTCTTAGTAGTGGCTAAATTTAAAAATTGCATTGTTGTTGGCTAGCTCAAATCTGATCGGTTAATTCTGATTTATCTTTAAAGTTCCTTGTCCTCTAACATCAGTTATGGTAACAACATAACTGGTTGTACTAGGTGAATGTCCACCTTTAAATAATGGTTAAGTCATTTTCTTAAATTGGTTATGACCAAATTATGTCTTGAATTTAACCTGTTAAAATATTTGTTGATTTTTTGGATGGGGCCAGGCCCATTCAGGTCAGTGTGGCTGCAGGTCCCTGCCTGAAGTGCCTGGGCTTTTCAGGCAGTCTCCCATGCAGGTATTGGCTAGGCATAGCTTTGCTTACTTTTCCAGATGCAGAATTTATTTTATACCTAGAAAGAACAATCCTTCTGGTGACAGCCAGGCCAAATGCAACATTAGCCCTTTTGGCTTTGGAACTTGTATCATACTTGCTATTGTACTTAGCTTTTCTTCCTTCTTTTTTATGTGTGCAGTTCTGTACCTTGTCTGGGCCTACATACCTGAATCCTGGCTTTTCTCAGTGGGGTTAACATACTGGCCGCAAAAGTAAGTTTGAATAACTCTCCCATTAAATGTCTTTCATGTTGATAAAAGGAATCCATTGTATACTGCAGAGTATCAGAATGCTATTTTTACAACAGACATAAGAACCTTGCTAGATGAGACTGAGATGATCCATATAATCGAGCAGCCTGTTTCTAACAGTGCCCAGTTAACTGCAAATGAACACAGCAGCCTCTCCAACTCCCTAACTTGCCCCCAGCATCTGGTGTTCAGAGCAGTATGCCTTTGAAATAAGAGGTACCATTTAGCTATCATCATAGCTAATAGCTGTTGATAGGCTTATCCTCTGTAAATTCATTTAAACTCTAATCCTTTTTAATGTCTTCTAAACAGGTGGCCATCATCACACCCTGTGACAGTGAATTTCGTAAATTAAGTATTCAGTGTGTTAAACAGTACTTCCTTTGGTCCGTTCTGAACCTACTGCCAGTCAGTTTAAGCTGCCCCAAGCCCTTAGTACATTGCTTGCCTTCTTCTGTACCCTTTCACAGCACTATCATATCCTGTTTGAGATGGGGTGAGGCTTGAAACAATTTTTGTTGTTATGCAACATGCAACACTAGTTAAGGTAATTTTTCTTCTTCACAGATTCTGGGCTGTCGCTCTGCCTGTATACCTTTTAGTTAGTTTGGGAATAGGCTATGTACTCCTCTTTGGGATAAACATGATCAGTACTGCACCACTGAATTCCACACACACCATTACAGGTAAGGATGTTGACAAGAAATGCAAGTAAAATACTTGTAATGTGATTTTTACCTTGCTTGCAATATTATTTTTATTGTGGAACTAGCATCTCCATTCCTAAATACTCACAACTAGGTCTTGATCAAATATGATATGTTTTGATGAAGAACCATGTTGGATCAGACCAAGGGTCTATCTAGTCCAGCATTCTTTTCACACAGTTGCAACAAGCTGCCCACAGGAAATCCATAAGCAGAACATGAGTGCAACAGCACCTTCCTACCAATGTTCCCCAGCAACTGGTGCATATGGGCATATTGCCCCTGATACTGGAGGTAACCTATAGTCAGGATTAGTAGCCATTGATAGACTTTTCCTTCATGAATTTGTCCAATCCCCTTTTAAAGCCATTGAAATTGCTGGCCATCACTGTGACTTGTGGAAGTGAATTCTGTAGTTTAACTATCTTTTTATTTGTCCCAAATCTCCCACCAATGAGTTTCATGAGTTCTAGTATTATGTGAGAGGGAGAAAAATGTTTCGCTATCCACTTCCCCACACCATGTATAATTTTGTATACCTCTTATCATATCTCTCCTTAGTCACCCTGTTTCTATGCTAAACAATCCCAGATGCTTACTTTCTCTCAAAGGGGAGTTGTTACAGTCCCTTGATCATTTTAGTTGCCCTTTTCTGTGCTTTTTCAAACTTTACAACATCTTTTTTTAGGTGTCCTGACTGACTGTACACAGTATTCTAAGTGTGATCACACCATACAGTTCTATAATGGGAATATGATCTTGGCAGTTTTATTTTATTTATTTTAGCATTTTTGTCCTGCCCTTTAGCCAAAAAGGCTCTCAAGGCGGCTTACAAAAATATTTCTTATGACAGTCCCTGCCCCCACAGGCTTACAATATTAAAAAAATGAGACAAAAGGAAAGGGGATTGGGAGGGGGGAAGAAAAGCAAATTCAGGCACTAGATTCTTAGCTGCAAAGTTCAATAGTGACAGTTGGTAACAGGAGGGAGGGGGCTGGCTCTCAGCTGGAGCTGGATCCAGGCACGATGGAGAGGTACCTGGCTGCTGCTTCCTCCTCCACTGATGGCCTCTGCAGAGACAGTTGGTATTTTCAATTCCTTTCCTAATTATGCCTACCATGGATATTAGGATTATGCTACTTGCTTTTTTGAATATATAGATCAGCTAATATTTTCTAGGATTTGCATTGTAAAGGTATCTTGAGTACATTGCTAATTTTGTGTAGTTGAGTACAAGATGATATTTAGCTTTCTTTGGGGAATTTGGACTGGGTATACTAATTTATTAGAAGATATAAATTTAACTAGATATTATTTATCTAGATATTTATCTAGATATTTATTATTCATCTAGATATAAAATTACATTCTCATTCAAAAGTGTTGCCTTAAGTAAAACAAAAAGAGGACTCAAGTTTCACGTCTTTTTTCACCCTTGCATTTTCTACAGATCACTATGCTAAAAACCAGAAACAGAAGAAACCACAAGACGAGGCTATCCCTGCACTAAGGGATATTTCTATTAGTGAAGTAAACAAAATGTTTTTCCTGACTGGCATAGACGACTGTCCTAGAAACTGATGGCACATGTTGTTTATAACCCCATTCATACTGAAAAGACTTCTAAATTCCTGAGTTAAAAACATTGGCAATGAAGTGCAAAAATGCTTTACTTTGGTGACATTACGTGAAAGTAGCTCTAACATAAGGCTGCATTATTTACTATGCATCTTTCAGCAATTGGAGGACCTTTCCCAGTGTATCCTAGCCCCACAAGCCAGATGCCACTTTGTCGTCTGTCCATGCTGCACCCATACCCCTTATATAATTCAAATATAGCCTGTTGTCTTGTCCCCACCCCTTACAGTCAGGATTCTAAACCTCCCTGAAAGCCTACAAGACTACACCAGGATACCTGCTGCAGATGTTCTGCTTGAAAGTGTAAAGGGCTGTAGGGATGCTGGAACATTGGAATGCAACAGAGGGAGCAGGGACAAAGAACACTATGGTGGTAATTGACCACACATAAGCCTTGTTAGGTAGGAATGTATGTTGTGCCCTCAACAGTTTTCACCTTGAATTACCAGCATCCTCCAGTTCTCCCTGGACAGAGAGAGACCTTATGCTGTCAGAAGTATGTCAAAGGATTAACAGCCAGCCCCAAGTCTTTATAGGAAGTGGGGGAAATCACCTGAACCAATTCTTCTGTTCGTTGATGAAGGTTAGCATAATTCCAAGCCGCTAGGCAGCCTGGCAGGGGAAGGTGTTCGCTTGGACTAGGCACAAATGAATGTCAAGAGCCTAACTGTCCTACCTTAAGACTCTTCAAAGAATTCTCATACTCACACCACATAGGGATCACTCTCAGATGGTCAAGGGAAGTGGCAAAGGAATAGAGAACCATATTCATTATGTTTAGCCAAGGTAGTCAGAGATGACAGTACAACATGAGTTGCATGAAGGCAGGAATACACTTGCTTGATGAAGGTGTTAACTGAAAAGGAGATTGCTCTGCCTACTGCTGGGAAACTTGACATAAAGACTCCGGTGGTGTGGGGGCTTCAACATCAACCAACTTTTTTCCTCTTCCCTCATTTCCTTGGTTTGTTTGCCACTTAGCCTGATGAAGAATTCTGGAGAAGCTGAACACCATTTTGTGACACTTTGGTTCAGGTTTTGGCCTCGTTTGGATTTTTCTTATGGCCAAACCTTTGTCTTTTGGAGAATACTAAATTTAGCTGTACAGCAGCAAGTTCCTATATTGGAAGATGGGATTTTATTATTTTCCCAGCTATTAGATAAAACTACTTAATTTGGCTTCTGATGACATTTTTTTACCTTATACATCACCTAAAACCATGTCCAGCTTTTAAAATATAAAAACTATTTAGTTAAGTACTTAACATTTAAAAAGCTGTGTTAGGATAGGTCTAGTTAGTCCAGCATTTTGTTTCTGCAGTTGCCAGCCAGATGACTATGGGAAACCCACTAGCAGGACTTGAGTACAGTACCACCTTCCTGCTCATGGTAGGAATACCTAGCAACAGGTATCCAGTGGTATGCTGCCTCTGATACTAGAAGCAGTATACCATCATCACCCCTAGTAGGCATTGATAGTCTTATCCTCCATGAATTCATCTAATCCCCCTTTAAAGTCGTCTAGGTTGGTAGTGGTCACTGCATCTTGTAGTGAATTCTGTAGTTTAACTACATACTATGGGAAGAATTCTATTTATCCTGAAACTCTCATTACTCAGTTTAATTGGATAATCCCAGGTTCTAGTATTCTCCCTATCTTTTCCCACACCATGCATAATTGTGTGCACCTCTAATATATTTCCCTCCTAACAGTCCTAGACTTCGTAACCTTTCCTTATAAAGGGAGTTCCTCCTGCTCCTTGATTGAAAGGATGGAGGAATTCAACCTTTGTTTTAATCATCCCAGTAGTCCTAGGTGGAAACTGAAACCATCATGGTGCCTAGTAGAGCCTAATTTCCCTTTTAAGATTATAATTAATGTAAACTCCATTACTTTAACATCAGGCACCTTTTTTCCCTTTCACTCCCCCCTCCTTTGTTCTCCCTCTAGCCCTGCAGTCCCAAACGTACCCGTGGACACCTCATTTGGCCTGATTTTATTTTTTTAGCTGGGAGGCTGCAAAGCACCAGCCTTCAGCAGCATCTTTATTTCCAATCATGCCTCTGGGCCTACATGGATCCCAGATGGATTCTTAGGTGATAAAAATAGTGGATGGTTGCAGCTTAGTGCTTTGTTTTGAAGCATGCCCAGAAAAAAAAGGGTACCCTGGATGCGGTTGGTGGACGGCATCTTGAGGGGCTAGAATTGGGGTGGGGAGAGAGGGGAATGTATTGCCTGCACTGTTTATGTGTGTGGTTTGCTTATTTCATTTTAATGTATGTTTTGCCTTAGGCTTTGTATATATTTTTCCTGGGGGCTTTTTTTGTCATGCCTGTTTTTTTTTGGGGGGGGGGGTTGCCTTTCAGTGTTTCTCTGAGCATCCCTGGTTTCTCTTCTATGAGGTGGGTAATTTGCTGCTTTTTGTGGGGGCAATTATGTGATTTGGTATTTGTGGCTAAGACCCCACCTCTGCCTTGTAACTTGGCCAAAACAACTGAGTTGTCTCAGACTCATCCAGTTATGATAGATGCAGGAGCAGAAAATCGGTGGGTTCAAAAGAGTGCTCTTGTGTATAATTATTTTTCCTAGGGAGTTCTTTCAAGGAAGGGTTCACCAGGAATAAATGTTACCCCCTTCATAGTCTATAATAGTTAATATACATGTGGACTCCCATGCAAATAACAGTGAACGCATAGAGCATGGGTAGGGAACCTGTGGCCCTCCAGGTGTTGAATTCCCAACTCTTGTGAGCCTCAGCCAGCATAGCCCAACAGTATCTGGATGGCCGCAAATGTCTACCCAAAATAGTCCTGGTCAACCTCGGTATATTATATAACTCATCACAAATTAGGTTTACTTGAAAGAAATAAAGCATAGAGGGACCTCTATGTCAGACTGGAGTATTATAAGTCAGGAAATAAATACTGAGTTCTTGTTTATTAGCTGGGAGGGTGCAGGGCCGGGCAAAGCTGTTAATTAGGCCCAGGCCAGATAGGAAATGTAGGCCCCATTTCAAATGGCTCATTAAGTATTTTTAATCAGTTCTAAATAGATATGAACTAGAACGATTTATAAAAAAGGTAATGGCAAGCACTTTTATTTAAGATGTATATAAAACATCACTTCTTCACATTCAGAAATGCTTTATGTGCTTTTCTTTGGGCGAATTCATTATCAAGAACAGAAAAATCAAGCAACTTTGCCCAGGAGGACTCAGAGTAGGCCCCCTCAAAATCATGGGCCCTTGGCAACTGCCCCCCCCCCCGCTCTGCCCAGCCCTACTTATGAGGGGCTCTTTCTGGAATCCCTCCTGCTCCCTCCCCATCTTCAGCACAGTACCACCGTGAAGCGTCTCCCGCATCCCGTTCCAATGCCGCTAGGTGGGCTCAGAAGCCGATTACGTACGCCAAGCTCTGCAACGGATGGGGTTCTTGAACGGTGGCTAACCGGAGAAGCGGTCACGGCGTGACTTGCATGTACGTTTGCAAGGGAAAGGAATGTTGTCGCCCTTAAGTGACAACTCCCAACTTTTCTGACCATTGGCCCTGCTGGTTAAGGCTGATGGGAGTTGTAGTCCAAAACACCCGAAGCACAACAGGTTGTCCATCCCTTGTCTAACTCAGTCTCCCCCGATCTGGTGTCCTCCAGTTGTTTTGGTCTTTAACTTCCCTCCGCCCCAGTCAGCATGGCTAATGGTCAGGAATTATGGGATATGTAGTCCAAAACATATGGCGGGTACCAATTTGGGAAAGGGTAGTCTAGAGAGTAACACAGAGATAGGAACAAGAAATACAGGCTTCCGCCGCCCCGCCCCTTTTTTTCTGACCGAGAATTGCCCCTGCAGAGACTAAGAGGGGGGCTGCTCTCGCCTCGAGAGTCCGCAACACGAGGCAGGCCGAATAAACAGACTTTGGCTGACGAGGTGGATCCATTGTACGCACCAAGCTTCCGTCTTCTCTGCGCCTGCTTCCGCTGGGAGCCAAGATCGAGACGGACGCGCGGAACGGAGATTCCCGACCAATCAGCAGCCGCTCTGCCTTCGCGTGAGGGGGGGCGTGGCAGCCAATCAGGAAGCGGCGCCGGCAGCTCCACCGCCGCTCTCGCCTCTTCCCCGCGGTTGCTGATGCTGGGACGGGAGGCAGCGCGTGGTGACGGTTAGAGCTCCCCGCGGCGTGACGCCCGCGCGCACCATGCTGATCACGCTGTGCTACTTGTACCTGTGGGCGCGCTGGGGGGCTTATTCGGCCGAGCTCGTCCGCCTTACTGTGCGCAGGCTGTACCGAACTCGTTGTTCCTTCACCTTCTCTTCTTCCTCCGGTCTCGGGGGCTCTCGCCAAACCCTGCGCCCCCAGCCCTCCCCCCTTCCGCTTCGCAAGCAGGGGCCTCCCCGCGTCTCCGAGGAGAGAATCTGTCTCAGGACGGGGGACAAGGTTTTCTTCACGGACGAGACTCAGGTGTGATGTGGAAGAGGCGAGGCCTGTTTACTTCGAAATGTGTGTGGGGTAAAAAGTGTATAAGTAAGTTGCTGCAGCGTTGGCCAAGCTGGCACCCTCCCGATGTTTTGGACAACTCCAAACATCCCCAGCCACCATGGCCAGTACTCAGGATTCCTGGGAGTTGCAGACCAAAAGATCGATAGGGCACCAGGTTGGGAAAGCCTGCTGTAAAGGATGGGGGATGAGGCTTATATTACACAAGTTTATGTAATATGTGTTTATTAGGTGGGTTGGTACCTTTTAACTTGTGACAGTGACTTCTTTTGTCACCAGCATAATAGGCAGACGTTAACACGTACGGCTTTTCCTGACACAGAGAGGCAGTGATATTTTATTTATTGTTTGTTACTTAAATTATTTATGGCCTGTCTTTTTACCTTAAAAGTTCTCAAGACAGTTTACAAGTTAGCATATCACAATTTGAAAGGATTTAATATAAAACAATTGTTTCCAAACATTAAAAAGCAAGTGGCTAAATAAAACTAGCAATAGTAGCAATAAGGTAACAACTTAAATGTTTAGGCAAGGGAGCAATTTTCACTTAGGTGCCAAAACTGCATTTGTGGGGAGTGATGGGGCATGGGGGAAAGCACACCCTTTTAACTTCTTGCCTGTTAAAAGTACAGGGCTGTTTACACATCATGTAGTGACAATGTGCAATACATGCACCCACAGATGTAATGGTGAATTGTGACCAGTCCCAGTTTCCTGTTGCATATACCTGTGAGATGCATGCAACAGTAAATGTATGTTTGTGTGCATGTATCTGTTATTTATTAATAAAATTTCTGTACAATTTTTAAAAAAATATAATGCATGAACTCAAAGCTTTTTTGTTAGGTTAAAAGGTGTAGGGCCTAGGTGTTAACCAGGACAAAGGCTGAGATCCTGAATACTAGGGGACCCCAATATGGTGCTCATGGACACCTGAAAAGTATTAACTGCATATGTAATGGCAGCAGCAGTGACTTCTCTCGTGCAACAGCCATGCCACATTACAATAACTTAGAATTGGTCTTGGCTGATGACTGTATGTTGTCTGGGGAGAGACAAGCAGAGTTCCTGGTTCAAACATAAATAAACCATGGAAGGTCCATGGTTTGACTATCCACTCCTGCTTGCAGCAGAATATGATGTCAGTGTGGCCATTGTGCCTCTTCCTTTGTGGCGCAGTGGCTGGCAGGATTGCATGACTAACATGGCCTGGACAGGGATGGTCTGGATAATTTAGTCCATGCGTTGGTAACCTCATGTTTAGATTACAGTAATGCCATTTACTACTAGTGATGTGAGGTGGAAATTTTTCCATTTTATAAGTTCATTATTAAAATTAATGTATGCCAATAGCAAATACAATATTAGGCAAGGTAGACATTCAAAGTTGTAACAATTGTTTTTCAGGTTATTATCCCAAGTATACATATACCATTGTAATACATGTATGTCTCAGAGTGAATTGGAAGTAATAAATAGTGACAGTGAAACTGAAAGTGTCGCAATAACCTTAGTGAAAGAAAGCTGAACTCTGTTGAAATAGAGAGGATGCAAAGGCGGTGGTTCTGTGGGCAGGCAGGGAGAGGACTGGGGAAGTGGAGAAAAAGAGCTATTCCCAGCCCCCTTCCCTCCCCCTTTGTTGAGCCCTAGCTAGACAAGCAAAAACATCTGTCTAGCAAAAATGTAGAGCAGGAAAAGTGCAAAGGTTATTATTGTAAAGGCTGAGCAAGTCCCGTGACCTGTACCACCGGATTTTGCACGGACCCAAGCCAAGACAAAGGGCTCACAAATTGTAAGGTAGAAGACTTTATTAAGACTAAAGGTATCATATAATCATAGAATAGTAGAGTTGGAAGGGGCCTATAAGGCCATCGAGTCCAATGGCCTTATAGGCCCCTGTAGGGTAGATACATGGGAAGAATAACTAAAAGTAACTCGAAACATGTATAGCATAAAAACCCATTAACGGATAAAGCAATAACATCTTAACTGTGACTATTCATTCATAAGCAGGGCCTTGCCTCCCATCCCCCCAATGGTTCTCTCCACATCCTTTGGCAAAGACAAGGAGTTTGGGGCGGGTCTCCAACTATATACTTTTTCTCCTGTTTCATCTCACCCTCCTTCTTCATCCTTGGCCTATTACCTTTGTCTCACACCTCCTTTGGCCTCTGAGATGACTCACAGCAGTCTTCCAGGCTCTTTGTCATTTAGAATTTGTGCATAATAATACCAAACTAAAACTAACCTTTCCCAACTATATCACCCATTTGTCCTCTGCCCAGCGCAATCTATCTGCTCTCCTGCACAATTATCACCTCTGTGCGCCTCACACTCTGCATAGCTGAGTTGAGAGGATGACAGGCATATGGATAGGATTGCATCCTAAGTGCATTTTAATATTTTTCCTCAAATGTTTCAGGTCAAAAAATTAACATTCCCTTTCAGCTTATTTGTTTACTAAATACAAGTAAAATGAACATGCTAAATTAGATCTCTCTAGGGCATCAGAACATTTCCCCATGCAAACTGAAAATTGTCCTATGCAAATGACCATATGCAAATTAATCTGATTTGCACTGGAAAATTTTCCAAGTTAACATTTTCTAGGAAACTCACATCACTGGGGGCTACCCTTGTGCTTGGTTGAGAAGCTGTAGCTGGTGCAGAATGCTGCGGCCAGGATGCTGAGTAGGGTGACTGGGCATGCGTATATTATATGGATTTTGAAAAAATTGCATTGGCTACCTATAAATATTATTAATGATTTTGTGTGTGTTACTTCCAACTAAAAAAGTAGTCTCAAAGCAGCTTATACATACAGTAGAGACACCCATGATTAATATAATAGGGTTGGGGTGTATTAATCTGAATCACAATCAGCACAATAATACAAATACAAGTAAATGCCATAGAAGCATAATCTAAAAACAATATGTGAAAAAATTTCATCCATAAATAATAATAATTATTATTTATTGCATTTTTATACTGCCCAACAGCTGAAGCTCCCTGGGCAGTTCAGAAAAACTAAAACTGTTCAAAGTATAGAACAAACAGTATAAAAACATGATACAAATACACATTAAAAACTGATTAAAAACATACCAACATGATTAAAACATCTTTAAAACATTCTAAAATTTCACTGGTTAGGCCTGCCGGAATAAATCAGTCTTTATTGCTTTTTAAAATTCTATAAGACCAAAAAAAAAAAAAAATTCTATAAGACCGTCAAGTTGACAAATTTCCTCCGGCAGGCCATTCCACAGTCTGGGAGCAGCAGAAGAGAAGGTCCTCTGGGTAACAGTTGTTAATCTAGTTTGTACTAGCTGAACTAGATTCTTCCCAGAGGACCTGAGTGAGGGGCGGATTGTATGGGAGAAGGCAATCCTGCAGGTAGCCTGGACCCAAACCACATAGGGATTTAAAGGTAATAATCAACATTTGGTACTTTGCCCGGAAACTAATCGGCAGCCAGTGAAGAGATTTTAAAACTGGTGTAATGTGGTCACCTCTAGGTGTACCAGTGACCAGCCTGGCTGCCATATTTTGGACTAATTGAAGTTTCCAGACTAGGCACAGAGGTAGCCCTATGTAGAGTGCATTGCAGAAGTCGAGCCTCGAAGTTACCAGCGCGTGCACTACCGTCCTTAGGTCTTCCAACTCTAGAAAGGGACGCAGCTGGCGTATCAGCCGAAGCTGATAGTAGGCACTCCAGGCCGTCGCATCTATCTGGGCTGTCATTTGGAGCGATGGATCCAGAAGCACCCCCAAGCTGCGAACACAGTCTTTGAGGGGGAATGTAACCCCATCCAGAACCGGTTGACACACCTCCAAACCCAGGCTGCGGCCTTTGACAGCGAGCACCTCCATCTTGTCTGGATTCAGCTTCAGTTTGTTTTTCCTCATCCAGCCCATTACTGCCTCCAAGCATTCATTCAGAGGAGACACACTATCCTTAGCTGACGCTGTTGTCGAAGGCATAGAGAAATATATTTGGGTGTCATCAGCATACTGATAGCACCCAGCCCCATGCCTCCGGATGATCTCTCCCAGCGTTTTCATGCAAATATTAAATAGCATTGGGGAAAGGATGGCACCTTGTGGTACGCCGCATAGCAGCTCCTTTTTTGAGGAGCAGCTATCTCCAAGCATCACCACCTGGAACCTGCCCGAGAGGTAGGACCAGAACCACCGAAGGACAGTGCCCCCGATTCCCAATCCCCTCAGGCGTTCCAGAAGGATACCATGATCAATGGTATTGAAAGCCGCTGAGAGGTCCAAGAGTACCAGCCGGGACACACTCTCTCTGTCAATACTCAGGCATAGATCTTCCGCTAAGGCGACCATAGTGGTCTCAACTCCATATCCTGCTCTAAAGCCGGTTTGAAATGAGTCTAGAAAAACTGTGTCATCCAAAACTGCTTGGAGTTGGTGAGCAACCGTCCTCTCAATCACCTTGCCCAGAAATGGAAGATTTGATACTGGTCAATAGTTATTAAGACCCAAAGGATCCAGGGAGGGCTTTTTTAGAAATGGCCGTACCACCGCTTCTTTTAAACATGACGGAAAACTCCCCTCCCTGAGAGAGGCATTAATAATACATTGTAGTTGTAATCTAACTGCATCTCCTCCCTGGGCCACCAACCAAGAAGGACAGGGATTGAGAGGGCAAGTCGTCTTCCTCACTCTTCTAATCAGCTTGTCCACGTCCTTGGTACTCACCAACTGAAACTGATCCAGTGTAATCCTACACGCGGAGTTGCTGGACACTCCATTGTCAGCTTCTGCTATAATGAGTGTGTCTAAGTCGGCTCTTATCTGAGAGATTTTATCTGTGAAATGATAGTTAAAAGCATCACAGCGAACTACTGTAGGCTCTAAAGTTGGGTTCAGGGGGGGAGGTGTCTGCGTTAGACCTCTCACCACCCTGAACAGTTCTGGACACAAATTCGCAGACGCAATGCGTGCAGAGAAGAAAGCTTTCTTTGCTGCATGTATTGCCACCCCATAGGAACGAAGATGTTCTCTATGTCTTGTCTTGTTGATTATAAGTCGAGTTTTCCACCATCGGTGCGCCAGTTGTCGTCCTCGCCACTTCAGCTCCCTAAGTTCTGTATACCAGGGTGCCCTGTTAGAAGCGGGCTGGAGAGGACGTTTGGGGGCAATTGTGTCAATAGCCCTAGTGAGGTCACAATTCCATCTGTTAACCAGGGCTTCAACAGGATCGTCAACGACACCAGCCATAGAACTCTCTAAGCCTTTCTGGAATCCAAAAGGATCCATCAGCCTTCGAGGGCGGACCATCTTAATAGGTCCACCACCCCTGCAGGGGCGGATAGCAGCCATGATACTAACCCTGACCAGAGAGTGATCTGTCCATGACAACGCAGAGGTATTGATCACCTCTGCCCACAGATCCGTCTGTTCAGAACTGAAAACAGCATCGAGGGTGTGACCTGCTGAATGTGTGGGTCCAGAGACCAATTGGGATAGGCCCATGTTTGTCATGGATGCCATGAACTCTCGAGCTGCACCTGCCAAGCTGGTCTCAAATGAGATATTGAAGTCGCCCAGGACCAAAAGCCTGGGTGACTCCAACACAAGCTCCGAGACCAGATCAGTGAGCTCAGCCAGGGAGTCTGCTAGGCAGTGGGGTGGTTGGTACACTAACAGAATCCCTACTCTATCCGTGGTCTTTAGACTCAGATACACACGCTCGATGTGATTCAATTCGCGAACAGGAAGTCTGGTCAGGTTGAGATTATCCCTATAGACCACAGCTACTCCGCCCCCCCCGCCCACTTTCCCTCACCTGCTCACTAACGCAGTACCGAGCTGGGATGGCCTGGGCCCATGTTGGGCCACTGTCATCTCCCAGCCAGGTCTCTGTGAAACATGCCAAGTCGGCCTCCTCATCTATAAGGAGGTCATGGATGATATTTGTTTTGTTTTTAACTGACCTGGCATTGCATAGGAGCAAGGAGAGGTTCTGTGGGTGGCCTGGTTCGTTCCCCAGGATGGCAGGGCGACTGGAAGGTAAGATGGGTGTTAAATATCTATCTCTCCTTCCCCTATAATGGCACGTCGCCCTGCTATCGCCATATCTCCCTCTGCCCCGCACAACACATATAGCTGCCTCCTTACACATTGTGCCCAGCTGAGCTATAGGCTACCTTGAGTCTTTCAGAAGAGAGGATGGGCACGGCACTTTTCAATTCTTCTCCCAAAGCGAGATGACCAGCTTCCTGCCCACGGCTGAGAGCCTTGGTCTGAGAGCCCTTTGACTCGCGGCGCAGGCTCGCGCCTCCAAAGCTCTCCAGGCTAAAATACCTGCACAGATGGGTGGGGCAAACAAACACAGTCAGCTACAGCAGGCCACACCTCCCATCACTCTTCCAGCCTTCCTATACAATCTATACGATATACAATCTATCCCTAAAACGAATGTCACAAAATTATAACTAATGTCCCAACGCTTGGAAAGATAAGTATGTCTTTGCCTGGTACCAAAAAGATGATAGTGTCAACACCAGACAAGCTTCCTTAGAGACAGCATTCCATAAATATAGGGCCATCACAGAAAAGCCCTGTTCCTGATCTTCCCAAGATGCTATCGCAGAGGCTACACAGAAAAGGGCATCTGAAGCCTGAGGTATTTATTTATTTATTTATTTATTTACAAAAATTATATACCGCTCGCTATTCAAAATTTCTGAGCAGTGTACAAGATAAAATAAAGTAAAAAACAATAAAACACCTTAAAATAGATTTTTTTAAAAAGCAAAATGTAAAGTGAACCATGGCTGGTCATCAAAGGAAGGCTTCCTGGAACAATGATATTTTCAGGAGGCACCAAAAGGAATACAAAGTTAGGGGTTTATAGGTTAAAACCAGCACTTTGAATTTGGCCCAGAAACATATAACTGGGCTTATATATTCACATCACCCAATCAACAACTGGAAGTGCTTTAGAGCCACGATGGTAAAGGACATGGAAGGGGTAGATAATTACACAGATGGCTGATCTCCAGTGAAATATTTGATGAAAGGGAAGGAGTACTTCTAACTGGATTTTGGTTTTATAACACAGCCACTATTTGATTTTGTGATATTTAGATAACTGTTAACATGCAAGGGAGTACAATCCCAACATTGTCATTATTGGCATTGCTAGTACTAAATAAAAGTATTTCCCACTTTTAATTGACAGTGGAGTAATATAGACATTTAACCATAGAGGTGCAAGGATGGAGTGTCATTAAATTCTTAAAGATCAGACTGTGAGTGACTCTAATACTTTTCTGTGGAATGTTCTCTGCTTCTCCTTGATGAACTTTAGAGCTTTAAAAAAAAGTAGATTCTCTTCCTCTACATGCCCATATTTTTGGTATTGTAAAAGATGCCCTTATTGGAATGAGCAGCGTAAAAATGATATAATATGATATGGCATATTAAGAACAAGAGTAGATCCTACTTCGTCGTGTCCAGGTAAAAGAAAATGTGGTGAACTTTTTCTTAACTTGTGTTTTCTAAAATTGCATATCAATGGGAAATTGGAAAAGGAAAGTAAACTTCCTGAAACTTTTCAAACTTTATTTCTTCCCAGGCCCTTGATGATTTAAACAAATGGACATTGCTTATTGTATCTCCTTTTAGCTATTTGGATAAAATATTTGAAGCGGAACATATCACATTTGTGACTGAAAGTATTTGCATTCAAGCAAGTACTTCACAGGTTGTAACTTGCTCAACAGAAAAGGTGAGTATGTGTGTTTTAAAAACCAAACATAGCCATGGTGATCCATGAGGAAAAAAAACCTGAAATCCACAATTGTGGCCACATTTTTATTAGGACTTACCAAAATTCCACAGAAATATGCAAGGTTTCAAGTTCTCCAGAACTCTTCATCAAACTAGGCGATACAAAAAGTAGGGGGTGGGTGAAGAAGCAGCAAAGTCCAAAATTTGGTCAAGTGTTTTGACCATGAGGTCTGCGCAATAGATAGATTCAGTCTCAAAATAGCCATTTTCAGTCTGAATGAGTTGGTGAGTGGTAGGTGCTGTAAATATCAGATTACACATAACAGCAATTGCTGATCTTTATTTCTGAAAGTTCAAAGGCTGGCTGTAACTCTAATCTGCCGCTTATCATGGGTGAAACACACAGGTTCCCCACTTGGCATAGAGCAGAGCTGCATAGAAAAGTTTCTTCCCCCTTCCCCTGCTTTTTGTACCATATAGCATTTATTTTTATTTATTTGTTTTAGCATTTTTATCCCACCCTTTAGCCAAAAAGGCTCTCAAGGTGGCTTACAAAAATATTTCTTAAGACAGTCCCTGCCCACAGGCAAGAGGATTGGGAGGGAGGAGGTGGGGAAAGAAAAGCAAATTCATGCACTAGATTCTTAGTTGCAAAGTTTAGCAGTGACAGTTGGTTACAGGAGGGAGGGTGCTCTCAGCTGGAGCTGGGCACGATGGAGAGGTACCTGGCTGCTGCTTCCTCCCCCACTGATGGCCTCTGCAGAGACAGTTGGTGATAGCAGCAGAGGGGGGTTTCATTGTTCCTTCTGTTTCCAAAAGAGTAAAATTGTACCCTGGGATTATATGCCTGCATCCATAGAGTAGAATGTAATGTGCTAGGGGCTAAAGATGGCTTCTCTGCAAAAGGGGTGGCTACATGCCAGATTTGCATTCTGTAATGGAATGGACTGTGAACAATGAAGCTTTGAATGTAACCTATGACCTATGATTATGCACCTTAACTTTCCATTGATGATGTAACCTAACTTGCTAATACAGAACTGACCAGTAGAAGGGTTACAAAGAGACTAACACCCTCTTGTAGTCAGGGCCTATAAATAGACTGAGATTCCTTTGTTCGTGTGCCTCCATCTTGCATATCATGAGAGAGCACCCCAATTCTGCAGTATTGGAAATTAAATTGATTAAGAGCATTCTCCAGCCTTGTGTGTTTGATTGGCTATTAACACGCCGGGGTAGCGAGCCTTTAACCCCTTGTTGAGGGAAAATATTAGTAGCAGGAGGGACAGGGCTCTCAGATGGAGCTGGACCCAGGCACGATGGAGAGGTACCTGGCTGCTGCTTCCTCCCATGATGAAGAGTTCTGAAAACTTGAAAGTTTGCAGATTTGTGGTCTTTTAATGGCACTTTTGCTAAGAAGCTTTTATTATAATTCGTAATAATAATTTTGTTTTTATATAATTTTGTTTGCTTACGAGGAAAAATGCAAAATATAGCTTGTAGCCAGATTATAACTATTAATTGCGTGTTTATCCTTTTGCTGTTGATATATGAGCTTCATGATAAAAGGTGTAACCTATTTAAATGTGTTCTTGTTCAAGCACCATTGGAATAAAAGAGCAGCACAAGAACTTGGTAGTGTTCTTTCATGACTCCTTTTTTCGTTAGGGCTTGCACATGGAAGTTTAATTTAAGTTTTATGTTAAATTACTAGCAGTTTATTGCATTCTTAGTTCACATTTACCTTTGTCATTGATTGGAATTTGTTAGTGTTTCTATTAGTCTTTTATTAGTAGAAATGAATATAATCTGTCATGTTGGGGATGTCTCTTTTCATTCCTACATACATTTCTAGCTCTGGAGGATATGCTATTAATTTTTAAAGGTAAGAATGTCAGCTTGAATTTGCAAATACCATTTCAGTATTTTGAATCTCAATATAATACGTAATACACATGCAGAGACAATTAATCTGGAAAATATACTGTGTATTTTTCCTCAGATTGTGAAGTGGTCAGACTATTGCTCACCTTTGGCCTTTAAACCTGGAGAACCTTACATATTTTTAGCTAAAGCCAGCATTGATAACTTCAGTAGCCTTGGGGTAGCTTTTCTGGAAAATAAACTCCTAATGGATAATGGAATGGTGCCTCAAAAAATTGTGTGTAAGTATTGTTACAACTAATGTGTGTCATTACTTTGGACACACCAGTTCAAAATACATATATTTGCAATGGCACACATAGTGGATTGTACCAACATAGCTTCAGCATTCTGTGCAAGAAAGTAGATAAAATCCATCCTGCTATGCTGCCTAAAATTTGCAGTTCCATTATTCTCTTTATGAGGTGCATGTGTTTGTGAATTTAAGGTCTAGTCTTAACCATCACTAGCTTAAGAGTATGTGATGTCATCTTCAATGCAGTGTATGACAGTGCTAAGCATGGGTCCATTAAATTCACCAAGACTAACTTCTCACTGAATTTAGCGTTTAGGTTTGGGGCTGTTTTTCTAGGTCCAACACACATATAGAACTCATTGGTGACTAATGTATGGAATAATTGTCATAAATGACAGAGGCAGTAGGTATCCACAGGTATATGTGAATAGGAGTGGAGTGCCTGAGCCTGGATATAATAGAAAATAATCATATCTCATGCCATCATATGCTCTCCACCACCGTGAGGGAATCTGCTCTCTCGGTAAACTACTCCAAGGCACAGGGGACTCAATATGTACAGTAGTGCTTGCTATAATGACACACAGTTATACTTTGGACTTAATGTGTGGCCCTACTGAGTTAACTTATTAACAGTATGATCCTATACATTTCTTCTCAAAAATTAGTTCCATTAAACACAGTTGCCACTGACAGCAGCTGATAGGAAAGCGTATCTGTATTAAACAACAGGTGGGGAGGTACATTCTTAAAGTGTGCAGTCCTAATGGAAATTTCATCCGCAATATGTGCATCTGCATCTGGTCTGTACCAATGATGTCTTGAGTATTGCAGGCATATTTCCCAATTCAGCAACAGGCAGTCTGAAATGCCGAACAATAAGCATTGAACCACTATTCATGCACTGCACACAGTTATGTGCTGTATTGGAGCAATTGACTTTTAATTGCTCATTCCATCTGAAGATCAGGCTACTGAAGTGTCTCCAGTTGGGTACTCAAATCTGAGACACTAGAACTAACATATGTCAGTGTTTATCTTTGTCACTTGTTTTGGACCTCTTATGAAGTTTGGGAGATCCTCACTCTAACTGCTAGATATTTTTCTTTTCTGAATGTGTACAGAGTTTATTTACATAGGATTTTAGTAATATAGGCATTTTGTGCTAGTGTAAATGATGTTCTTTAATCATCAACAACCTAATTCAAAGACCTGCTTTGCCAACATATATTATTTAGAAGGGAAAAGAGGATTAACCTAACACCTGTACAGTTGGAACATCATTACAATTTAATGTTAAATTGCAGATATGTCTGCACAATTTGGGTAGGATTAGGACAGCCTTCCTCAACCTAGTGATCTCCAGATGTTTTGGACTACATCGCACATCATCTGAACCATCAATCATTCTGGCTGGGGCTGATAGGAAATGTAGTTCAAAACATCTGGAGGAAGACTGGATTAGGATATTAATTTAAGATTATATTAAAGGTAGCATTATTCAGCAGTGCTATTGTATATTTTGTTTAATGGCTTATTTTAAAATTTGTCAGCTGTGCACTTACAGAAGTCAGGATCCGAAGACTTAGAACTGGCACCAAATACCAAAAAAGAGGAAAATGCTAATAAGATGCAGCTTGGTGAACTGGCTCAAGATTCTACTTTTATGTCTCCTGCTAATCCAGAAGCTGCTGATTATGCAGGAGGTGGTGATCAAGAAGTGCTGAGAGAGAAATGTAAACTGCTAAAAGTAAATGAACAACTTGAGCAAGTATCTAAAAAGGAAATTGGTACTGGTGAACATCATCACCTGCATCTTTCTAGTTGCGTCGAGTGCTTGAAACTGGAGAATAGCACAATTGAATCAGTTAAATTTGCACCAGCAGAAAACATTCCAGATCTTTCTGATGATTACAGAGGCAATTTGGAAGGTGTTAGTGGTGGTTGTCTGACAAGAAACAGAGTAAATCTCACTGGGAAACCTCCTAATATTTTAATTTATGTTGGATCTAACTCTGAAAAAGTGAAATTTGAAGAAATAAAAGCACTCATCATGGAATGTGTTGATGTTAATGCTTACACTGTCTACCCATTGTTAGAGAAACAAGTTCTGAGCGTGCCCTGGGTTGACAATGCATTGCTGCTGATCATTGCTGCATCACAGCCCATTTCTGATGCTGTGTCCAATCAATTTCTAGCTTTCATGTCCAAAGGTGGAAAGATTTTGGGGCTTTCGTGTTCTTTCACTTTTGGTGGGATACAGCTAAAGAGTAAAAATGAAATGATGGATACAATACAGGCCATTGTGTTTTCAAAAGCTAAGAACAATGAGATTAAACTAAATCTTCTTGCTAGTGGAAAAGTTTTTGAAAGAGACATTGCAGAAGAACTTTCTCCTGTGAAGCCACTGTGTTACTTGGACAGTCCTGATAAAGATATGATGGCTGTCCACCTGCCATATGGAAACAGTGGAGGAGAAGCCATTCTTTGTCAGGTATGGTGCCAAAAAGTTTTGTTTGCTATTTTTCCAATGTACTATTAAAAAATGTTATTTGCAGAAAAATGGCAGCTTGCAGCCAGACTGATTTTTAGCAAAATCATGTGTTGCAACTTTGGATAGCAGCTCATACCAGCAGTGTCTTGTTCATACTAGCAAACAAATAAGTTTTTGTTGCTGTGCGTGGCTTGAATCCAAGATGCTCTTTGTGTGACCAGAAGACATTTTTGCTTGAACAGTGGGGCAGTATGTAAGCCCACTTCACCCTGGCTGCAGTCCCCTGCACCACATTACACATTACTGTGAAGTGTCCCTAGACGCTCAGGAGGGCCTTTCAGGGATTGCAAAAGTCTCTGGTGGGGAAGGATCAATGGGAAAGCCAAATTTTATATGTAGTTCTTTGGATCCAAAACTCTTAGTTGCGTGGACAACTGTGCTACAACATTCCCACTGATCCTTGTGTTGTAATTTCATACTATGGTCTTTTCAGTTGATGCGAAAAATAATATCCAATTACAACTAATATCACCTTGTAAATATTCCTTGTCACAGGATTATTGTTGTTGCATTTTATATTGTTTTTAATATGTACTCATTCTTAAACAACTGAAGGTCCTGGTGATAAAGGATTAGCATAAAAAAGTACCCTCTATTAAGATGTAACACAATAGTTTATTGCATAGTAAATGTATCAAGCATAGGGTTTTAAAAGAGTGTCTTAATATTGTGTCATTTTTCTGCCTCACTGTCACAGGTACATTTGGAGGTGGATGCCAAAAGTTTGCCCACTCAATCAAAGAATGATTTCAATTCACTCAAAATAAGCAATGCCAGAAGATATGACGTTCTTACCGAAATCCTGACACTACTTGGCTTGAGCTGCGAAATAAGTGAAGCTCCCCGATTAACTCCTATTTACCTGCTCTCATCTGATAAGGTGAGCCTATATTTGGTTTAAAGGCAGCTTTCAAAAATACCATTGTTCTTACATTGCTGTGGTTTATTATTTTTTTACAAAGATGGTGATTATCAGATGAGTATATTTAAATATGGCCATAATTGCCCTTGATTACTATTGCCTTTGACCTGATGGTTTTTCTATTCACCAGAGGTATGGCTAAATGGCATTTGAGTGATCATTATATATAATGAGCCTATCACAAAGTGAACATCCATAGCTATCCACCACTTAGTTGTCAACTTGATGTATTGCCTAGATATTGGCTGCGTTCACACAGCATGATAAGACACCCAGTGAACAAGTTATGCAGTGTGGGTTGTTCGCGGAACAACCCATGGTGTGCCTGATAGACAATCAGCCTCACTGTGGCTTGTTCTCCCCTTCCTTCCGCCTTGGTCCTCCATGCTGGAGTTGTAGGCTCTTTCCCGCTAGGGCTGTGCACTAAATGGTGGCTTCGCCATACCATGGATACCGAGTCTTCAGATATCCAAATCTGAAGCTAAAGCTTGCACAGCCCTAATTATTAGGTCCAGTAATATTGTTGCCAGAGTTGATATGAGGGCAGAGTTGGCATCTGGGTCTGATATATCTTAGGGTCTGGTTCCTGTGTCTGTCACATAGTCTGTTGGTGGTGGTGAGTAGCTGCATCATATACTAAATGCAAATGTGTTTCAGGTTCTACAGAAATGTGTAAGGAGCATATTTTAGCTGTCAATAATTGATGTGATTTGCATCAAGAAGTGTAGTGTTGATAGACATACTAGAATTATGCTGTGATGCTATTAGCAGATATTTCATGTGCTAACCCAATCCTTTGCTCAGAGGTAATTCCCACTGAATTTGATGTACTCCCAGATAAGTCTGCAAAAGTAGCTTATACATTCTGACCTTGCACATTTTGTTTACAAATAAGCTTTCAAAAATTCAGCGTGAAAAGGGCACAGGAAAAAACGAGTTGGAATTGTGTCAAGGGTAGGCTGCTGAAAGATCTGGTTCTTTCTCTCTTACTTCTGATATTTGTTACCTAATCAACTTTAGTGACTGTATACATGGTTAATGTTATAGCAATTGAATTAATTGCTTAAAATGTGTTGTACATAAGTATTAAAATTACTAAAATAGCAGGATGCCAAGAACTATGCAACTACTTCTGTATAGTTGCACTCAATGGGCCTTTGGACATTTATCTCTTAAACAGTAGCCTTCATATACATAGCAACCCATTTTTGAAACTCAGGGATGTTTTGTAAGCAGTGGGAGAAGTTTTGAAAACAACAACCACTTGATATGCAAACGCTTGGAGCATGCTTAAAGTAACTGTTTGGCTGCGTTCAAACAACACGATTGTCAACAGTGGGGTAATAATCAACAGTTGTTTATCTATGGGATACTCCCCACACAACATGATAATAATCAACCGTGGTGTGGTTTAAGATCAGTGCACAGCGTTGGTTATTTATGTTGGTTATTTCGGCCAAATAACCAACCGTTGGTTAAAAAACTCCTGCCACACAACATGATAACCCATGCTGAGTTAAATAACCAACCATCAACTATTTAGACCACCATTGGTTATTGTGTTGTCTGAACCCAATCTTTGAATCTCAGCCTTGTTTTCTTTCTTTAAGGCATTTATACCTTACCTTTTCATTAATGTTCAAGGCAACTTGCATAAATTTAAAAACAAAGGTATCATAAAAGTCATACAAGGTAAAATTCAATGAATTCAGTAGCAAGGAGCCGAAAAAATTATAACGCTAGTCTTGCTTGTTTGTATGTTAGACAAGGACTAGTTCAAGCAGTATACCCACTATGTGCCCACCCACAACGCCTAAATCTATTTACTGTGTGAAGCTCCATGTAGGATATAAAGGAAGTATATAACCATTCTTAAGATGTACTATTTCATCTTGACATTTTCCTTCTGGATCTCTATGTAATGGAGAACATGCATGTTCACCAACGGTGTCAATACATGAATATAAGTTTTATAGTTTCAGTGTGTGTATTAAAGTAACTGTGTCAAATTAACCAAAGTCACTTGCTAAACATAAGAAGTGCCCTGATGCTGGATCAGACCAAGGGTCCATCTAGTCCAGCACTCTGTTCACACAGTGGCCAGCCAGCCATCGGCCAGGGACCAACAAGCAGGACATGGTGCAACAGATTTTTAATGGTCCCCAAAGCTTGTGGTATACTCTGCAGTTCCACAGTGTAGACTATACTTATACTTTTTATATGGCAGAAGTAAACAAATACATTTACTAATGTTAACCAATAAACACTCGTGAAACCTTGGCAGAAATATTCTTTTTTTCTAGAAGAATTTTGTGATACAAAATAAAGAGACTTATGACAGCTTAAAGACTAAGACATTCGTTATGGCATACGCTTTCATGGACTAGAGCCCATTTCAGCAAATGTATTTTGCATCTGTTGAAGTGGACTCTACTCCACAAAGCTTATGTCATATACATGTTTTAGCCTTTATGCTAGTACAAGACTGTTATTGCTGCTACAGCTAACATGGCTGTACCTTTAGGAAAAATATAGCAACTATGTTATGACATGTAGTGGTACTAGGGTTCTGTATTTTGGAAAATAGCGTATTAGCAGCTTGCCAATTTCATTTATTGTTCCTTTAAACTGATTTCTTGTTTTTGTTTAGCAATAAAAGACGTTTCAGATTATATTAAAAGAAGTTTAAATATCATTATAACTGAATTTTAAAAGGTAAAAATATCTGAATAACAATTTAAATGTGGTTATGGAATTCTAGTCCATCTTAAATGGGATTCAGTAAATCACTACAGAAGAAAACATTAAAGATACTTTTGAAAGGCACTAATAAAAATAAAAGCATTACAAATAATATATTAACATGCTGTGTGTTTGTGTGCACGCATGTTTTCACGGAAAAAAAAATTCCTTGCATATTACCCTCTTATTAGATGCATAGCTTTCCAGCAGTCCTTTCTCTTTCTTTCTGATTTTTTTCTCCTCTCTAACTGGGAAATTAATTTTGTTTAGTTCTACTAAAGTACTATTGTTTGACTGGCTTCTAACTCAATCATGTTTTGAAAGCTGATATCTTTTCTACTGTAAATTCGTCAGAGCACAACTTGTGCCCATATCTAATTCCCCCCCATTACCGCCTCCAATATTGGTTTTTAGATGTGTCTGGAACTTTTAAAATATTCCAATATGATATAATCCCTATATTTTCTGAAAGTCATTTATACATCATTATTGAAGGGGGAAATTGCCACAAGATGGCACTTCTGAGCTACTTTAGAGCTTATGTTCTGCATAGGACATGGATTTCTAATATTTGTGATTTCTACTGTTGGAATGGGGCTTCATTAGTAATGATTATGTCAAAAAGCCTGCAAAGCACTTGTTCAAACATTGTTTTGGGGACTTAAAAATAATCCTAAGCAACTCAAGAACGTCAGAAGGTGTGTTGCAGCAAATTGCACATTGTGTGCTGCAAAATCTTAGTCTGAAACCAGCAAACAAGAACTCAAAATACAACAGTTTTACATACATTTTCTCAATTTGTACATCTGGCAAACATCCTGCATTTGTGTTGGCTTCTTTTTGTAGAATTTTGACATTTTTGTTCTCCATTCATGGAGGTGGTAGTTGGGTTAAGGGACAGGCATTAAAAATGTGGGACAACGGCTTTTCAATGTGGAGAGACATAGCCCTGGGATACATAGACGAATTGGGAGTCTGAATTAATTTCTCTTTTAAAGGCCCTGTTCTGTGCTATTGTGATCAGTTTCACAGCTGTCATCATAACTGAGGGTCAAACTATTTGTCAGTTTAAACTATTGAAACAAGCGTGCTTAACCTTGTTCTTCAAGAAAAAACTATTGTGGAACTCCAATGCAAACCTGCTCCAGATCTGAATAAGGACCTTGTGCCTATTTCCCATTGAAGAACAAATTGTGGGTTAATTTGGGGTTGTTTAACCCATGAACAGCCCCAATCCCAGTGTTCAGATGTCATGGAAACAATCTAAAGAAGTCACATTTGTAGGTTGTTGCAGGAAATTGGAAATGGCTTGTGCACAGCGCACATCCCCTATTTATGGATTAATTAACCCATGAATTACCACTGAATGTCACCATCACATTCAAACAGAGCTATCATTTTCTATTTAATAACTATTGCTCTCTTAACTTGAATGACTTATCTATGGTTTTCTAAGTACTATTGCCTTATCACATTCATTTTTCCCACTAGATGTATGTTTCCTTCTCTATTCTTTTTAAACTCTTGGCTCCTCCCTCTTTGATTCTATGAGTTTTCTCCCCACTCTTCCTTTCATTCTGCACTCATATCACTCTGCTGTATTTTCCCCCTCAGTCTCATAAATAGGTTGTGGTGCAATTTGCGACTGGTATTTTTCTCAAAGACATAGAGAAAATAATGCAGTTTTTCACATGTATATGCCTTTTATTTTTTTTATTTTTTTTATATATTTTTTATTTTCTACATTAATTAAACATACAACATTACAGTAATAAAAAATAAAAAAACATCAAACATCTGCTACATACATATTGAATAAACGTTGAGTACATATATGTTGAATAGTTATTACCTATAAATTATCATACTACAACATAATCATTCTTAACACAAAAGTGCACCCCCCACCTCGGGATCTATTCCTGATTCCAAAATCTTATCGTTTCTTCTACTGGCGGTTTCCCACTTCCCTTAGTAAACACAAATATTAGGAACTGTTTCCAGATTCCTTCAAACTCATTTATTTTAGTTATGCCTTTTCTCCACTTAATATTACAAGTCAGTTTATCATTAATAGCTATATCCCATACTTCTTTATACCATTCTTCAATAAAATATTCCCCTTGAATCTTCCAGTTCCTAGCTACCATCAATCGTGCTGCAGTCAGCAAACTCGATATCAACTCTTTAGTTTCTTTTCCACATTTTAAATCTTCTAATAGTGACAGTAATGCAATCTTTGGTGTTTGTTCTATTTTCATTCCCACTATTTCTTCAATTTCTAAAAACACCATCTTCCATAATCTTTGTACATATCTGCATTCCCACCACATATGTAAATACGTTCCTTTTTCCGCACATCCTCTCCAACAATTTGCTGAATGCTGATCATTTATCTTATTCAATCTTATCGGGGTTAGGTACCACCTCCACAAAATTTTAAAATAATTCTCCTTTATTCTCACTGACATATTTCTCAACACTCTTTGTTTCCATAGTCCTTCCCATCTCTGTCGCCCTATCAAATCTATCTCCCATACCACCTTCAAATCTGTCTCCCATACCATTTTCCCTGAGCTATCCCTTAACTCCTTTTCTAACAATATTTTATATATTTCGCTCATTAACCCTTTTAAAACTATACTACCTCCTTTACCTTTTTCCTTATTTACTATTAACTCTTCAAACTTCGTCATCCCTCTGCAAACTCTATTGTCTTTAATCCACTTTTTATTCCATTGTTCTAATTGCCCATACTCTAACCAAGATAAATTTTTCTCCTTTAACAAATTTTCCATATCTTCTCTTGTTTTTATATCTCTTAACCAATCCTTTAATTTCATTTTATTTTTCTCTTTTAATATTTTACATAATCTACCCTTCAGATCCTCTGGGAAATTCTTTAACATTATTACCGGTGCTAAGGGAGAGTTGCTCGGAAGCAGCTTCCCTTTAAATTTACTCCAAATTTCCCAATGAGTCCTCAGGAGTGGATTATCTATACTTCCAACCCACTTTCTCCCTCCTTCCTTAAAAAAGACATTTTCCAAACTCATCTCTACATTACTTGTAGTTTTTTCCTCCACCCGATATAAATCTCCTATTCCTATAATTGCTTCTACAATGTGTCTTAATCTATTTGCTACATAGTATAATTTTATATTTGTGAGACCCAATCCACCCTTTTTTTGGCTTAGATACCAATTATTCTTATTTACCCTCGCTTTCTTTTCTCCATTACAATATTTATTAATAATATTTTGCCAACTTTTTATCTCAGTTTCTGAGATTTTTATTGGTAACATCCTAAACACAAAATTAATTTTAGCTAAAATCTAAATTTTTATTAATGCTATTCTTCCAAACCAAGATAAATTTAATCTTTTATATTTTTCCAATTTTTCTAATACCTCTTTCTTTAACCTCATTAAATTCTCCTTTTCTAAATTCTCTAGGTTTTTTGTAAGTTTAATTCCCAAATATTTAATCTCCTCCTTAACTCTCATTTCTATTCCTTTATGTTCCCATTCCTTTTCTTCTTTCTTAGTATAGTTAAACAACATCATCTCTGATTTAGACCAATTTATTCTTAACCCTGTAACTTCTTCAAATTCCCTCAATTGATATTTAATTCTTTCTATTTTTCTTATTGGGTTCTTAATAGTCAATAAGATTTACCAACTTTCAAATTATCAATTACGTCTTCAACTTCTCTTTGAGTTATTACCTTCTCCATTTGCTCTTTATGTACTGTTTTTATTCTCTTCCTTATAAACCTTCCAATATATTCCTCCACCTTCTCTTGTTGAATTTCTTTACCCTTATATAATTCCTGATAAAATTTCTGAAATTTTTTTATTTTATCTTTCATTGTATGACAATAATTCCCTTGATTATCCTTCAATGCTTCTATCCCATTTCTCCCTTTTTCTTTTTGTGTGAGTCTGGCAAGCAATCTAGAATTCCTATTGCTATTTTCAAAATATTCCCTTTTCATATATATTAAATTTTTTTGAACCTCCTCTAAGTTTAAATTTTCTAATTGTTTCTTCTTAGCTTGTATTTCTACTAATTTATATTTATTTTTACCTTGCCAATATTCTTCCTCCAAACTTCTAATTTCTGTCTCTAGCTTTTCCTGCTCAGCATGTTGTTGTCTTTTTAAACTGCACATTTCTCTAATACAAATTCCTCTTACTACAGCCTTCATGGTGTCCCAAACGACTGACCCAACTGTTCCTCCCTTTTAATTAATTTCCCATGACTCCGACAATTCCTTCTGAATTTTTTCTACCACTTTATTATATTTCAATATTTTTGTATTCAATTTCCATCTATACGCCTCTTTATAGTTCTTCTTAACTGCAAATTCTAGACTTAACAAAGCGTGATCAGTTACCTTTATTACCCCCATTTCCATTTTACAAATCTTCGTTGCAAAATCTTTTGAGACAAAAATATAATCTATCCTGGAGTATGTATGATGAACTGGGGAAAAATATGAAAACCCAGGCTTAACCCCGTTGAGTAAACGCCAAGAATCTAAATAATCATTTTCTTTTACTAATTTATTCAAGATAGTTATATTATTCCTCTTTTCAACCTTAGTGGGGTTTGACCTGTCCCATCTATTATCCATAACCATGTTAAAATCCCCAGCTAAAATAACATACCCCTCCTTAAATTCTTCTATTTCTTTAAATAATTTTATAAAAAACTCTCTATGTCTCTCATTTGGGGCATACACATTAATTAACGTATATACCTTTCCTTCAATTTTACCTTATATCATAAGATATCTACCACTATCATCCTTTTTTATATCTTCTAATATGAATCCACTTTTTTCGAAATCAAAGTGGCCACTCCATTTTTTTTGAAGTCCCTAACGACTTTTCATAATAAGCTAGCCATTTTAATGTTATCATATTCACATTCTCGAAGCCTTGATGTGTTTCTTGCAACATTATGATATCAGATCCTTCTTTATTAAACATTTGTTTAATATTCTCCTCCTTTTCACGACTGCCCCCAAACCTTTAACATTGAGTGTTGACACTTTTATCTTTTTATCCATATTCACCCTTTTGGAGTCTCTTTCGATCCCTTGTGCTCTGAAACTCAAATTTACACACATAAAAACACAAACTCCATACTACAACCCCCAATCCCCTTACTCTAACCCCTGCCCTCCTCCCTTCCCCCCCTCCCCTCCCCCCAACTCTTTCCCCCCAACATCCCCGTGAGTCTAGTACTCCAGCCATCTATTTTAGAGGGGGGGGAGGCAGTGCTGCGCCTGGCCGGCAAGGTTTCTATGTTTAACATTTCTATCTGCAATTATCTCATAATACAATTAACAATTCTGTTACACCCCAGATGTCCCAGCCTCATCCCCCCCACCTGTTCCAGTCACACCTGCTTTCCCAAACAGACCCAAGCTCTTCAACAACTCTTTACCCTGATCCAGTGAGGTTACTCTGTGTGTGTAAATCTTAGAAAAACAGGATAACCCCACGAATATGTGATTTTTTTCTTCACTAGTATTTCAGTTATTGGCTTGATACTGCGTCTCCAATTCAATGTATGCTGAGAGAGATCATTATAAATTTGCACTGATTTGCCTTTATACTGCAGCTGGGCAATAGATCTCAATTCCTTCATGACTTGGTCTTTTTTATAATAATTACCAAATTTCACCAAAATGTCTCTAATCCCTTTATAATTGCCCCCCCCCCCACTCTGTGGATTTGATCCAAATCAGATTCATCAATTTGCAAATCAGGCATCAACTCTTTAAACCAATTCAAGATTATTTCTCTCAACTCCTCTCCTTGTGTTTGCTTTAAATGTTTTATTCGAATTGATGACCGACGAGATTGATCCTCCAGAGCTATCAGCCTTAATTCATAATCTTTAAACTGGACATTTGTTGATTTTTCAAAAGCCTCTTGCTTCTTTTGGTTCAAATCCGCTCTTGCCTCAAGATCATCAATGGCCTTAGAGTTCTGCGACGTCTTATCTGCCAGCACATGCATCTGTTGCTTAAAAGTCTCCATCTGCTGATCCATTTTTTAAAAAATGATTGTGTTATTTTCTGCAATAGCAGCTCTGATTTTTGCTATTGAGGGTGGCTGACTGCCACATGTTTTTTTCCCCTTCAGCCATGTTTTCTTCTCTAGTTGGGTCTGTGTCTAAAAGAGCTGTGTCTGTCTCTTCCTGTTCTCCTTCTGCAACTGAACCTTCCAGGTGGGCGAGATTATGATTACTTGGGCGTTTTTTCTGAACACTTAACTTCTGCAACTCTTTTTTAATCCTCCTTTTGATGTGCGACATAGGGCGTAAATCTTTAACTCCGGCTCCCTTTCTTAACAGTTTATTTATTAGCTTGTCTTCTGTGTATTAATCACTCTTTCTTCTCAGGGGGGGGGAATTATATCAGATATCAAAACAGCATTCACTAGAGGGGACCAAAACAAGCCATAAACAATCCACAAGTGCCATAAACACTTCGCCTCCTCACTGAACGCTGCTATCTCTCCACTACCGATCGCCCCCCCCTTCGCTCACCAGCCGACGATAATTACAACAAACTACATTCCTCTTTATGGAGCCAGTATTTCAGTCTTCTCCACTTTGTAACAGAAGATAAGAGGTGAGATTTGCTATAAATCAAGTCCGCGTCTAACAAAAACAAAACCTTCACTGCTTTAACTACGCCATCAACAGCCGAGTGCTGCAATCAGTTTTGCTTTCCACAGACGCGTATAAAACATTCCAAAAAATCTCACCTTATCTCTTCCAGCTTATTCCAACATCAACAAGTTAAACAGTTAACATTCATAGTCCTTTTCCATCGTTTGCTTAGAGGTTTATGCCCATTAAAAAGGAGATAATTGCTTTTCCCGGCAAGACCGGTTAGAGAATCAGAAAAACCTCACCGGCTCCATGGCTGCTAAGCTCCGCCCCCCCCATATATATGCCTTTTAAACCAGATGTCATTTCCCTACATTCTAATATCTCTGCTATTGCTTATTCTTCCAGGTTCATTCCCTGAACCTTTTAAATATGCTTGTGTAGCCCAAGATATATTTTTTGCAAAAATTATGACAAATGTTTTGTACGCATTGCTACAAAAGGTGAGAGATTCAGGATGGACAAAGGAAAGTATGTCTTCAAACATTGCATAGTCAAACTATGGAATTTGTTGCCTCAAGGTATTGTGATGGCCACCAGCTAAATTGGCTTTAAAAGTGGGGGGGGGGGTTAATGGAGGATAGGACTATAGATAGTTATCGGTCATGATGATAGCTATAATGCTACATCTGGCACTGGTATATCTTGCCACTTTTGTGGCAATCCTCTATACTCTTGATCTATGTATATGGCACATGAGGATAATAACAGATAATAGCATTGTTGAATTGTGCTTCTTTGTTCTTTAAATTTTAACTCTAGGTTACAAATTAAACCTATTTTTGTAAACAACTCCTGTAAATTATTTGTATAAAAACGAGAGAGCGTAGTATGATAATCCTGTAGTGAAATCCTTATTATTTATTTATTTATTTATTACATTTCTATACCGCCCAATAGCCGAAGCTCTCTGAGCGGTTCACAAAAGTTAAAACCATAATAAAACAACCAACAGGTTAAAAGCATAATTACAAAATACAGTATAAAAAGCACAACCAGAGTAAAACCACGCAACAAAATTGATATAAGATTAAAATACAGAGTTAGAACAGTAAAATTTAAATTTAAGTTAAAATTAAGTGTTAAAATACTGAGAGAATAAAAAGGTCTTCAACTGGCGACGAAAGGAGTACAGTGTAGGCGCCAGGCGGACCTCTCTGAGGAGCTCATTCCACAACCGGGGTGCCACAGCGGAGAAAGCCCTCCTTCTAGTAGCCACCTGCCTCACTTCCTTTGGCAGGGGCTCACGGAGAAGGGCTCCTGTAGATGATCTTAAGGTCCGGGCAGGTACATATGGGAGGAGGCGTTCCTTCAAATAACCTGGCCCCAAACCGTTTAGGGCTTTAAATGTCAATACCAGTACTTTGAATCGGGCCCGGACCTGGACTGGCAGCCAAAGAAGCTGGAAAAGGACTGGCATAATGTGATCTCGCTGGCCAGTCCCTGTTAGTAAATGGGCTTCCCTGTTTTGTACCAGCTGAAGCTTCCGGACTGTTTTCAAAGGCAGCCCCACGTATAACGCATTGCAGTAATCCAAACGAGAGGTTATCAGAGCATGTATAACTGTAGCGAGGCTATCTCTGTCCAGATAAGGGCGTAGTTGGTATATCAACCTAAGCTGATAAAAGGCGCTCTTTGCCACCGAGTTCACCTGAGCCTCAAGTGACAGTTCTGGATCCAAGAACACCCCCAAACTACGGACCCAATCCTTTAGGGAGAGTGCAACCCCGTCCAGGACAGGGCAAACATCACCTTGCCGGACAGATGAACCACCCGCTAACAGTACCTCCGTCTTGTCTGGATTGAGTCGCAGTTTGTTAGCCCTCATCCAGTCCATTACCGTGCCCAGGCACTGGTTCAGAACAGTCACTGCCTCACCTGGGTTTGATGAAAAGGAAAGGTAGAGCTGGGTATCATCCGCATATTGATGACACCTCAGTCCACATCTCCGGATAACCTCCCCCAGCATCTTCATGTATATGTTAAACAGCATAGGGGATAAGATAGAGCCCTGTGGAACCCCATGGCTTAGGAGCCACGGCACAGAGCAATAATCCCCCAGCACCACCTTTTGGAATCGGCCATCCAAGTAGGAGCGGAACCACTGCAACGCAGTACCTCCAACTCCCAGCTCAGACAACCTATCCAGAAGGATACCATGGTCGATGGTATCGAAGGCCGCTGAGAGGTCCAGGAGAACCAACAGGGTCACACTCCCTCTGTCTCTCTCCCGACAGAGGTCATCCCACAGGGCGACCAAGGCAGTTTCCGTTCCAAAACCAGGCCTGAAACCCGATTGAAATGGATCTAGATAATCCGTTTCATTCAAGAGTGCCTGGAGTTGTCCTGCAACCACCCGCTCAAGCACCTTGCCCAGGAAAGGGATATTAGCCACCAGCCTGTAGTTGTTAACGTCCTCCGGGTCCAGATTAGGCTTCTTCAGGAGTGGTCTAATTACCGCCTCTTTTAAAGAGGCCGGCACCACTCCCTCTCTCAAGGAGGCATTTACAACCTCCTGGACCCAGCCGGCGATCCCCTCCTTATTTATTATTATTATTATTATTATTTATTTATTTATTTATATAGCACCATCAATGTACATGGTGCTTATTTGATGTAATGAGCCACGAAGGGCAAGGGTCAAGCACACAGGTGGGCGACCGGACTTGGCCAAGCACCTTGTCCACATCCTCGGGCCTCAATAACTGAAACTCATCCAATAAAACTGAGCCTGACGGCGCTCTGAACGCCTCTGCTAGTGGTGCTGCATTAAGTGTGGTGTCCAATTCATGACGAATCTGAGCGACTTTATCTTCAAAGTGCCGTGCAAACTCGTCACAGCGTGCTACCGAGGGTTCCACCATCTCTCGCCCTGGCCCAGAGTGTAACAGGCCACGAACCACCCGGAAAAGCTCCGCCAGACGACACTGAGAAGACGCAATGCTGGTGGAAAAGAACTGTCTCTTTGCCACCCTCACCGCCACAGAGTAGGCTTGATGGTGAGCTCTAACCCGTGTTCGATCAGACCCAGCACGAGTTTTCCTCCACCTGCATTCTAGCGGGGCGGAGCGGGGGGTCCGTGCACACCCCTACTATATAATGTATGCCTAAAACAGCATCTGCATTAAGAGATTCTTTGTGTCTAATTTTTGGAAAAGATTTCATTTTGAAGTGTGTATTGTGTTCTCATACCAGTTGCAAACAAGTCTGGAAATCTGGAAGGTAAGAATGACAGCTGTCAGTTCCATTTGAGTGACACTTCTACTGTTCTACATTTCTTACATTTCTTATATTACATTCTCATGTTGAAAAATGTTTATTGTGTTTCTTGCCATTTGGTATGTTACATTTTCGAGGTTTCAGCTGCCCAGATAACTTCAGTTATTGAGTGGTTTAAAAATTAATAAATAAAGTAAACAGACAAACTGGAAGCTGTTCAGCTTGGCCTCCAGCTCTGTGGACCATATATGCATAGGATTTTCCACAGGTGTTTCTCGAGATGGAAACAAATTTTCTGCATTTTTCTTGGGCCCTACAATTTCTATCTCATGAAAGGAAGAGTGGGTCTGTACTTTCTGGCCTGTCATTGGATCCCCTGCCGCTCCACCCCCACCCCCCAGTACATTGGAGGGGAAAATGTGAAATAGGGACCCTGCTCTACTGGGATTTAGAACCTTATGGGGTGAGCCTGCCTATTTCAGAAAATTTCCTATTTCCTTATAATTCAGATAATTTCCTCATACTTAAAAAGTTCCTTTTTAAGTATGAGAATTCAACTAATTCATGGCCTTCAAGATTGTAGACTGCAAATATTCTGTAGGAAAAGCCATTTATGCCTCTTTTACCTAAAATTAAGTCCTACTGATTTCAGTTTGTGTTAAAGGTAAGTATGTTCCAGATCTTAGCTTACATGAAATCATTTTGATGTTTGCCTCTTGTAACACTCTTGATAGTTTGATTGATTAATATATTGTTAGAATAGAGTCTAGAGACTCCAGAATCATCTGAAGTCTAGCAACAGTATGCTTGATTTTTGTACATGATGCCTGAACCATCTGTACTTGGAGTAATTAAAGAAAGTGACTGATTTGGATTCAGTTTCAACCTTAGAAAATGTCATAGCAAATATCCTTTTGGGTCCCAGAGTTATAGGGGATTGGTGTGAAGCAGGTGGGTGGCTTTAAATATATAGACTCTCTGTCTTATAAAGAATCCTCTGGAGAACCTTTTCAATTTGGCAGTAGTTTACTTAAGTATGACATCAGCAGTAAAGATCTGGCAAAAATGGAATATTTCCAAATCTGCAAAGGCTTAAGATTCTTTATCCCTTCAGTGTGGCCTCTAGCTAATGTATGTAAGAGACCTGGAAAGTAACAATCCTGAATGTTGTGAAATGCTGTCTGTGAAGGGAGGAAGTGGCTGCCCTAATTCCCAGCAGTGTAGGCACAGTCAGAAGCTTGCTTCAATTGAAAACCAACACAGGAAGATAGGCTGCCACCACCCCTGATGACCAGCTGAGCCTGAGTCAGGAGACTCTAAGACCTTACAGGAAACTCCTAAGGCTTATGAAATAAGGGTCTAAGCTAGCATCCTTTATTTCAAACCCCTAGGCCTGAAAACTTAAAACAGTAGCAATAACTAAGAGGAAAGCTAAGAGGCTTAATTGGAATTAAGCACACATTTTCAATGATAATTGCTGGTAAGTTTATTTATAGAAAGGGAAAAAGGAAAGGGGATAACATATATCTAACCAATATTAGGAAACAATGCTTAATGGGGCAAAACCAACAAAATTTACTAAACCTGTCTATGTGTACCAGAGGTATGGGTCTTCCATAGAATAGGACGTCAGAGAGCCGGCAATCTAAAGTAGACATTGGAAAGGTCAAAACAAAACCAGATGAAGATGACAGCTTCTTAACCTTCACCCCAGTTTTATACCCAAAAGCCTTTAGCAAAGCTAATGCGATTCTTATTAGCCAATCACAAGCTAGCTGAAACAGTCTTCCCGGGCTTTATGGGGTGGGGCACAGAAAGTTCCCACCAACACTCATCTGAACCTGGTCAACCCAATTAGTGAGAGTTCTGCTCTAACCTTGAAGCCAGGGACAATACAAGATAACATTTACAAATGGCTTAAACGAGTACTTGCAGACCCAGCCTTACTGAATGGAACTTTTACAGGTTGCTAAAACGCAGAAAGAAAATGGATTTCTTGACATGTCACATTGACATTGATCAGTTATAGCCATTTATACCATTCTTGCTAAGTATGAGAACATTTGTCTTTTGCTATAAAAAAGAAATCCAGCTGCAAGTCCATACATCAGAAACTCCAATTAAGAATTGTTAGAGTTTAAAGCTGGACTTCAGTGTTTTTTATCTTTACTACTAGGCTTCATTCATAGAATTTGAACTGTGACTGTCTGAAAATGAGATGTTTCTACTTCTCATGGTGTTCTCTTATTATTCAGTGTATGAAGTGTTTGATTCATGTTTAAGTAACCAGTAGTTTCCAGTAGCATTTTAAAGACATGAAATAAATGCTATCAGTCATATGAAGGTTGATGTTAAAAAGTTTTATATTTATTATTTATTACATTTATATACTTCTCTTCATCACAAATCACAAAACTGTTTACAAATAAAATAAGAATACCAAAAACAAACACTAAGAAAACAATGCTATTTAAATTCTAAAAATTCATTGAATCCAAACAGCAGCAAGATAAAGCATACCAAAGACAGTTCAACAAATAGAACACTCAAAGATCTCATTAAAAGGCCCGATTAACTGCATGAAGAGATATGTCTTAAGCAACTGACAAAACTGAGTTATTGAAGATGCACCTCCAACGGAAGGGAGTTCCATAGCAAGGGTGCCTCAAGAATTGTAGCATTGTTCATAGATGGAATCATGAGTAGGTCCACTTCAAAGATCTCAAAGCTGGGCTGATAAATACTGGGAGAGGCACTCTAACAAGTAGTTGAGCCTCAAGGTGATTAGTGCCTTATATGTCAACATTAATAACTTGAAGTAGGCTTAGAAGTGAATAGGCAGCCAGTGCAGACCACAGAGAATAATAGGTGTAATATCATTCCAGCTTTGCACGCCACTCAATAACCTAGCAGTGGTATTCTGCACCAGCTGAAGCCTCCAAACTATCTTCAAGGGCACATTACATAGGTTGCTACGGCATGAGTCACTGTGGCCAGGGTTATCAGTGGCTAGTAAGGGCCATACTGGAGCTGAGAGTAGGCATTCTTGTGCTTCACATGACAGAAATAGATCCAGGAGTACTCCCAAACTACACATATGCTTAGGAGGTTGAGTGCAACCCCATCCAGAACAGGCCATCTCCCCACTTCCTGGATCTGCCCACTAACAACGCCTCCATCTTGTCTAGTTTCAGTGTTGGTTTGTTGACTCCTCATCCAGCCCATTACCGTCTCATTATTATATAGGTTTCTCAGTAAGCTAAGGATATTGTAAATATGTAGATATACTAACCTAATATATTGCAACGAATAACACCTAAACAACCGCTTTTAAATCAAAGCAAATCTTTGCAACTGTATATCTAGAATGATAGACTGCAAACTGATTTGCAGTGTCTTGGCCATAAGTTCCATTGAAGTTGTGCTTCCTTCTGAGAAAATTTGTATAGGAATGAAATGATTCAGGAGGGACCAGATGTAATATAATCCATATCTATTTTAAATCCATTTATAAGCCACCATATGATTCAGACATCAACCTCCTATATTGAAATTGATGCATTGACTAGAAAATGCACCTCTCTAGACATGGATCAACCAGCAGCCTAACCTTTCTCTAGTACCCAGCAACTGGGTATGCACTTGTTTCTGGATCAAATTTAGATAGCTACTTTGAGTGACATATAAAAATTTCATACTAAACTTGAAATATTTTTAATGTATCATTTTTTGCAGTGGGAAACATGGTGGTTTATCTTTAATGTTTAGCCATAGTCCTTTATGAGTTACTGACACATAAATAGCAAAACATACTGCACCTAAACAAAAAATAGATGAATTGCACTATAGCTCATCTATGCCAGATGAATTACGCTAAAATAAAAAACCTGCCAAGTGTGTGCTAGCTGGTACAATTTAAATAAAAGTAATACAAAATCCAACATACAAGAAATGTAGGTTTTTATTGAACTAACAGAAGAATCATCTCTGTGGATACAGTGTTTACTGCCTTTTTGTCAGGATCACAGTCAATCAAATTTAAATCAGTAATTAAGAATTTAAATCACCTTGTTTATTTATTTGAAGGGTTTCCCTCCACATTTCAGCCCCCCAAAAGTGTTCCAGGGTGCTTTACAAAGATTGATAATACAACATTAATAAGCCCTCAGGTATACAAAGAAGACATAAAGGGATTGGAGGCAGAAGGGGGGGAAATCAGGCACTAGTTTTTAGTTAAAAAGACAAAAAAAACCACAACCCCGCATTCATCAGGATCCCTCCCACGGCAGTTGGCTCCATGGTGGGGAGAGACAGTCCAGCAGAAGCAGGCTCTGATTAATGTTCTATTAACCAAAAGAATCTAGAAGAACTCTTATAGCTTTACCCTCCTGTATATAATGAAAACATGTAAAAAGCAGAATGGTTACTCAAAAGCTACAAAAAAAACCAGCTGAATTTATTTATTTTAAAAAAATATATACTAACGTTGAGCAGTAAACTAGTTTGTATAAAAGAGTTGGGGGAACTCCACCTCCTCTGCAGCAGGTAAAGCAGCTGGGCAAGAAACCGTCTTTCCCGTCTTCTAAATTACTGTTGAATTGCCGTACTGATGATCAAATTAAAATAATACTGCTTCTTTTGCCACAACCACTAAGTGTCCAGAATTCTTTTTGGCAGCTGCTTGCAGAAACAGTCAGCTTATCAAGATTCTCATAGGATGGGGAGGGGAGGGAGAAGAGCCATTATAATAGGTGCAGAACCTCAGGGAACACAGGTGAAACCTTCAATTTCACTTTTTCTTGTTAATGTTCTTGCTATACTAGTGATTTTTTATTTTATCTTTGAGAGTAGTATTTTTGGATTTTATATCTTTTATAGAAATTCTGTAGTCTACTTTCTGCTATAGCAGCTATTGAGCAGATTCTTGCATCTTTAATATTTATTGTGTATGGCAGTGGTTCTTAAATTTTGTATTAAAGTTCTGGTTTGTTTGGTTTTTGTGCACTACCGCTCTACTTGTTGTTTGTTTGGTTTTTGTTTGGTTTACAACTATAGTAGTAGCAGGACAAGTGGAAGCTTTCAAAATTTAAACTTGACAACTATATTTTTAGTCTGAAGGCATGATTCAAAGAAGCCACACAGGAGACAACTTTATATAAAACAGGTTTCTTTGGGTTTCCAGTGCAGGTGTGTGAAATGCTGAATGGGAAGTTAAATTTAAACTGAGGTGTGAATGCGTCTTCAGAATAAGCTGGGAACTTCTGGCTTTAAACCACCTTTACAGTTTTTGTTGTGATTTTCTGAGCACCTCTTAAGGACTGCTGGTGATGCATGGGCCAGTCAAATAATCATTGCATAATGGCATGTTTTTATGAATCGCTTTTTAAAATGAAATTGCAACTGTTAGTCAAGATGCTAAAACTAAGAAAAGACTCTAGAGCTTATTGGCAGCCACTTGTGCCTTTCCCTTTTACTTTCATTATCATCTTATTTGCATTTCTATTCATAGTCAAAAAATATAATTTTATACTTCAGCTGTGATATAGAAAGCTACTTCAAATGTCTCTTCCAATTAGCTTAAGTATGTTTTAAAATGCTAGGTGTATTATGTTTTTATTATACTTTTTATTTCAAAGAAATATCCCTTATTCCTTATATTAGTTTTAATAACGTTATAGAACATTAATAGGTTACTACTGTGATATCACTTTATTTCATCATTTCAATTATTTTTAGTGAGTGAAGAGTTTAAATCAAACTAGCTCACTCATTTTTGCAACAGTGTTTGAGGATTATTTGTTAGCCCTCTATACTGTGATAATTATCAAGATTATTACTGTTGTTAGTATTTTATAAATGGGGAACTGACCATGATTAAATATTGAGCTTGCAGATGAGTAGAGGACCTGTACCTTGAAATACAGTTCTTGCTATAAACGTATGAGTTTTGGAACAAGTATACACTTCCTCTAAAAGCATTTTGAAAGTATCATAATGGAACGTAGAAGACAGAACATTAATTTTACATCTTAAGAGAGATGTACATTACACTTCTGAGTTGTGGCACAGTTCAGATCACACAATGTAATCCTTTCCCAATATTGTATATCATATACTCTCTGCATGGTTTGTTGAAATTTGGAACCTGTATGTGTAATATATTGTTACTAGGTATTGTAAAGGTAGTTGAGAGCTAATAGTGGCTTTTATAGGACTGCGCTAGGCTTTAACCCAATGAAGGAGGTGGGGCAACTAGAAACTGTCCTTTGTTTCTATTTTGGCAAATCACTTCATCAGCACTCATTTAGCATGCTTTATGAAATCATTCTAATAAACATGGTGTATTTCCATTTATTTTGCTTTATTTTTTAGACAAAATGTGTGCTTAATAAAAAATAGAATGTTATGCACACATGTGATTTATATACTAACTCCTGACTTGAGGTACTGTATGTTATGACTTCTTGTTTTCATTTAGCTGTTCTCTCTTGCTTCCAGTGGTAATCTTCAAATGACACTTAATCTTCACCTGACCAGAATTGCAGGCTTTGTTTTTTTGCTATTTAACAACCCTGAATAGTGCAGTAGCACTTATGCATTTATTGTATATATTTATATATATATATATATATATATATATATATATATATATATATATATATTATTAGATACTGCAGGCTTTTAAAAAAGGTAGTCCAAATTTGGGATCATGAAGTAGCCAGTTCAGTGTCTGCTAAAATAAATTAGTGAGAAAACTATGGGGATGAGTGCACAATTGCAGTTGGGCAAGTTCACAATAAAAAAGAAAAAGGCTGTCATAATGGAGAGGAGGCAAGAAACGTCCAGCAAAAGGAACAGTGCATGACTTCTGTCCAGACCAAATGTTCATAGCTCTGTAACATAGCACATGCCTTCATGCAGGAAGCCCCAAAATTGGGATGAAAAAGAACAATAGTTGACAGATTGCAAAACATATGTACAAAATCTTCATTCAGATTGTTTGAAAACTTGCCAATTTGGATATACTCATAGTTATATAAACCAGTTTGAATAGCCTGTTTCAACTCCTACTTTCTATAATGAATCTCAGTTGTTATTGCTCGGTGCTCTTTACACTGAGGAATTATGCTGAGAATACCTGAAATTTATGTTTTAACTGAAAACTTGGAGGATTTGATTTATGATTTAACTGAAACAAAATGCTATATTTAAATTCCTATTCTATAATACTAATGGCAGATATCAAACAGGAAAACATTTCTATTGCACTTTCTCTTTGGCACACTATTAGAGTATGCTTTAAGAAAATGTCTTATGATGCGTTTGCAACTGATTTGCATTTGCAAATCTTGGAAATGGTTTTAAACCACCACTTCAAAAATATTTGCCATATTTAATTGTTCCAAGACAACTTTCTGTCTATGGTGTCATTAAAATCAATGCAGTAAAAGATTCAGTATCCATGGTTTTTGTCAATGACTGATAGCTTTTTCAGTACTGTGAAATGCTATTATATTTTGCTAAAATAGCTGTGGCAAACTTAATCCTGTATGGCGGCAAGTCTGCAGTCGTTGTGACTGAAAGAGACATCACTGACAGATTGCCAAAATGTTTTAATCTTCTAAAATCAAAGTATAGTTTAGAGCATAAAACACAGGTTATGTGCTATTTTATTGCGGCTACTTGGTAGAAATTATTTATTTATGAAATGTTGAAAGGAAATTAGCAATTGCTTTCATTTTAAAGTACTACTCACTCAAATACTGGACAATTTGTTTCAATAGACTTTGGGCATTGCTGACATGAACATGGTTCTCTCTTTATACAAGAGACTGTTTTCTTATGCATGAACGGTATTAATTTTTTATAATGTATGTTTTCAGCTTAGGATGATGTTTAGCCTTTGCCCTAACCACTTTCTTACAATAAACAGTTTGTTGATGAGAGCAGCTGCTAGGAAGATTGCTTCCAGACTGTTCTCACAGCACTGAGTGAGAGAAAGTAAACCAGAGTGCACCTTACAAAGGCCAGGTGTGGCAGAATCATCTTTACTATGGTTCTATTATACTAACATCTACATGTTTAACCATTGAAATCATAGGCGTGCGCAGCACATTTCATTAGGTGGTTCGGCCAGGGATTTTTTTTTAAGGTAAACATTGATTGAATATACAGTAACAAAGGACTTTTTTTTTCATTTATCAAACAAACGAAATAAATGAAGACTGAAGTAAACTGTATTTTTTTAATTAACAAATAATCTGTACTGCACTGTTGCAATTATTTGATTGGGACTGAAGTAGAGGAGCACTAATTTTACTGTACTTATATGGTTAAATATCCCACAATTACCTTGCTATTCTAGTTCTACAATTCTTTTTCTCCTGTCTTTTTTTCATCCTATCTTTGTTTTCAGGCTGCATCCTATGCACATTTACCTCAGAGTAAGTTTGATTGATCTCAGTGGGGCTTACTTCTGAGTAGACATACATAGGATTGTGCTACAGCTCTGTTTTAAAGTGGCACAAGACACACATATACCATGTTTACCAAAAGAATGGCTTGAAAAAAGGGGGTTGGACACCCTAAAATAAGCAAGGGCAGATAGGAATTGTTTTAGCAAGCATTCTGAAAAAGGTGCTGCTGAATGAACCCTCCTTAGCCAGGAGGTCCTGGGGGGGCATTGCAGTTCTCCTCACTTCCCCCTTTCTTTTCTCTTGCTGGAGTCCAGACTCAGGTGGGCAGTGGGACAGCGATGAGGAGAGAAGGCATGTAAACATACAGCTTCTCTCTCTCTTTCTCCCAAACATTACAGTACCTGCAGGGCTGATGACGAGATCAGGGCAGCAGCTCCGAAGGGGGGAGGGCCCCAATCCGCAGCTCCGGGCAATCTTACTACTTACAGAAACAGCCCCCTCCTCGGCTCCACCACGTGCTGCTTCCTGGCCCCAGCGTGGCTGCTGCTCCTACCTTGTTCAGCAACTGTCACGAGAGGTCAGGCAGAGCAGCTGGGAGCAGCTGAGTGAGTGAGTGAAAAAGCGAGCGAGCTGGGGGGGGCAGCGGCTGCACCGGTGGAAAAAGCCTTCCGGAGGAGGAGCGGGGCGGGGAGTAGCTGAATTTGTCGCTCTTTCCTACAGCTAGCACCGGCCCTGCTACTGCAACATGGCAGTGGCGGATTAGGGTGTTCAACTGAACTCTTTGAACCTGTTGTCCGCATGCCAATGATTGAAATACTTCACAGCACGATACAGAATAGCATAGTCTTGTATCTTGGAAAATAAGCCATTGAAAAGACCTTTACATTTGGGAAGAATCTTAAGGAGAATGTCAGATCTTCAGTGGCAGCTGGGCTCGCTAATGGACTCTGGTTAGGATTTCCTTCTGAAGTATGAAATATTCCTGTTTAGTCAGAGAGAGGGTGAAGTACGCTTGCCTGCCTTACAGCACAACCTTTGCACGTCTACTCAAAAATATGCCCCATTAAGTTCAATGAACCTTACTCCCAAGGACGTTTTTATAGGACTGCAGGCTTAGAGAGGTTTCCCAATATTTGAAGTATTCAATTGATCCCAATGGTCACTACTGGCAGCCCACAGTAGTAATGCAATGCATGTGGCATTGTGAGGCCAAAAGTATATTGATTATGGAGAGTTTGCTACCCTATTTCTTTGATTCTAAGACACTTTTTTTCCCCATATAAACATTTCTAAAAATGGGATGCATCTTAGAATCGCGGGTGTTTCTTAGGGATTTTTTTTCTGTTGGTGGTACTGAAATTAGTGTGTGTCTTACAATCGATGGCGTCTTACAATCGAAGAAATACGGTATATGTCATAAATGGTCACTGTTTTATAGAATCCTTAGAAGCTAAACTTCTTGCATTTAAGCTATATCTTCCGCACACCTTGAATTTTTTAAAAGATGTGAGTATTGATATTTTCCTCTTCTCGTTTCATTTAAAGCATATCTGCTAAAGTCATGGATAACATTATGACATTATCCAGGTTAGATCCCCAAATTTTGATGGGCCTCTGAACCTGCCTAGCCAACTTAACTTTCAGTGGGAAGGGACCAGAGGCTATAGAATACTGCGTATCCCAACCTCTTCCATCCCCTCCCATCAGCATGTCCCCTTTTCTCCCTCTCCAGTTGCTACTCATAAGAGAAGCTTTCCATGGTGGCTGGGAGAGGGGAGGGAAGATCCACAATCAGTTCTCCTCCATGCTCGTAGCTCTTTCTATGGGCACAAAGGAGGAGATCCGCAGCATCCTATGGCGCCTCAGATGTGTCTAGGGGGCATAGGATTGCCCTCTAAACTTTTTTTAAAATAAACATTCTTGGCTGATTGCTGAGATCATATCCAGATGTCACTCCTTTTTGTTAGCAGACCACTTCTTTCACCATTGTCAGTTTTAAGGATTGCTTATGTTAGTTGCTAATGTTGCCACCATCTCTCCTCCTCACTCACCCTGGCCAAAATGAGATTTCTATTGCTACCATTTTAGAAGGCAATTTGTTTCTTTTGGATTGGAAGAATGACATGGAAGGTCTCCAAAGGACATTTGACAGTTTCACTTTTATACGTCTGGCTGTAATATAGCAAGTAAAGTATGTGCAGAATATTAATTTCTTCATGGTGTCCAGACCTAGAATGTAGTACTTTTTTTCTAATCAAAGACATTATTGATAAATTTATACCCTTTTCTAAATTTGAAAAACGGTGGTGCTTGAACCAAACTTTAAACATGTGAAAATAGGCTACAAAAATAACAGTTTAGCTATATGAAGGTGTGATGCCTATAAAATCAACCATGTTTAGAAACGGGTTATTCATAGTCTACATTAAACTTCTGCAACTCTGCCTTCATACATGGTCTTCAACTGGCAGTTAACAAATTTTAATAAACCAACGTTCTTACAGAATTTACTTTAAGCTCAAGCAATATGTCTACTAGGTTTTATAGATTCTTGCCAACGTTTCTATAAGCTTAAAAGTATTGGTTGTTACAAGGATCCCATATCTGTACTGGAAGTCAGCAGTGATTTGCTGTGTAAAAATTAAAATTAAAAATGTTTGTAAGGGTTTTATACCTTTCTTCTAGATGAGCATTTTCTAAATTCTGGGAAATTAATCTCCTTTTAGAAAATAAAAATAAAGCTTCATAATCTGATTCCATTTTTAAACATTGTTTTGTTGTGTGTACTATAAATGTAATAATTTGAATAGTGACCATACTTTGAAAAACCTTCATTATTCTTAACATGTTCAAATGTGGTGCTTAATTGCTCTAGCAGACAATGTATGTGTGCTTAACCTTTTCCTAACTTGCTGTTGCACTAGAGGCTGCCACAAATGGTCTTCCAGTGGCTTTTTTTCCTTACAGGGTTCCAGTTGCTTATTTATAACTTTTTTGGTTTTTATTTTAACTAAACCTTAATACTGGTGTTAATATCATCTCCAGATGTTTGGACTACAACTCCCAGAATTCCTCACCATTGGCTGTGCTGACTGGGGCTGATGGGAGTTGAAGTCCAAAACATCTGGAGGGCAACAGCTTGGGAAAAGCTAAATTAGATTAATGTAACTGTAACTTGCCTTCAGAATAAAATGATCATTGAACTGCTGCACATTGAATTAGTCAGACGAACACTGATCTTGATGGGAAGGATTTAAAATCTGTAGCAATTTTAAAAATTAGCACTTGAACCAGCTTTTATATTGTGTACAAAATGTGTATTCATTTTGGAAACAGGGATGCCTCAAAGTTTGTCGTACTGACTTTCAAACTAAATAGCATTGGCTTGCTCCCTGGCAGGAAAGCAAGGCTGCATAAGTATGGAGTATAGTGTAAGATCCTTCAGACTTGATTTGTATAGTCATATTTTCTTTGATGCAAACATTTTCTGTTTAATATGGTGAATGCCATCTGATGCTAGGTGATATTTACCATATTAATGAACCTGTTGTCTTCTTTCCACCTGAATTGCTGAGTGCGTACACTAGTTCTGTTGAGGGAGATTCAGTAATATGAAATAGTCACACATGAAACAAATGAGATGAAAAACAGCCTCTATTATTTCAAATATTAAAAGTGGAAATTGGGTCTGAGAAAGCAGCCTAGCCAAGCAAATTGAAAAGTGGGAGCTCTTATGTCACAGTGTACAAAAAGTGGCAGATTGTATGCAACTGTCCATGTTATTGAGTACAGGCTTAGGAAGATATATAATCAAATTGGACTTGAGTGCCCATGATTGCTTAGGAAGGCCTGCTTCACAGTACGGAAAATACTAGTTCTAATATCCATTTTAAAAGAGAAAAGTGAGTTTTAATTTGTGTACATAAAAGCATTTCAAAACCCTTGAAAATTATAAATTAAAATTCCTTCTTTGCAGAGGGTTGGTTTAATACCTTCTTGCATAAATAGAGGTATTATTGGCTAATATTCTACCAATTAGAGAATAGATTAGTATTGATGTAAACTTGCTTGCAGTTTTAATAGCAGAAATTTAATAAGGTGTTTCCAGTGTGCCATCTTCCAAGTCATGAAATAAATACAGAGATTTGTTGTGATGGCACTTTCAGATGGCTGCAAGTGTCTTTGTAAAACACAGTCCAAGCAAATATATGCATCGTTAGCTAATTAAATATGATTTACTATCAACACAAATAGCTACTTTTGGGTTCTTTCCCACAATCTGATGCTGGTTCCTGTAATCATTGCCAGGGATTTTAAAGTAGTACTACCACCCCAGCCTCACAATTCTATGCTTTATGTAGTATTCCTGACAAGATCTCAAGGGAATATAAGGTCAGATATTTGAACATTAGTACCAACACCTTTCATTTAAGTGGCCACTAGAGGCTACCACAAAACAGTGCACACCTCTCAGTCTATAGCTTGTAAATAGTGTTAAGTTCCTAGTCCTGGAATCAAAGCAGTTAGCTGTAGGGCTAAGTTTGCATAATTTTGATTCACAAGCTTGAATAATTAGTTAACAGAGACATGTGTATGTTTGTTTCATTAATGGCATTTTACAGCATCTGCTGAGTTTGTAAATGACCCGAGAATAGTTGTTTTAAATGGATATTGTTGTTTTTATACTTTTGGTGGTTTAAAATTTTATATATCTGATTTTAATGTTCATTGTTTTTAACTTTTGTAAAACACTCAGAGAGCTTTGGCTATGGGGTGGTATATAAACTTAAAAAATAATAAATAAATAAATAAATAATATTTTACTAATATCTATGTCTTATCCTACGCGGAATCAGTTTAATAGGGAAAATAATCCATGCAAAGGAGGCAAAAGAAATGTGATGATGCATATATGAGACCAACAGACACTTCCCATGTATAAAAATAATTGGGAAGAGGCAATTACTGAAAAATAAAGAATAGTGCCACTGCTTTTGGCTAGGTTCAGTTTTCCTCTGCTGTAAGAATACTCTCATATGTTTAATGCACTTTGTGGACTACTTTACACTTTTATTTTAATACATACTATATATTGTACATTATAAGCTTCACCAGCCCAAACAAAGAATAACATTTTAACACATTAAAATATGTTTAACTTAATAATGGATGTTTGCCCAACTGGCAGAAAAAGCTAATTTGAAGCAACATTGATGGTTTTAAACTTTAAGCATGGAACAGTTCTAAAGATAAGATTCAAACCCTATACATTTTTCTAAGCTACCACCTGTTGTAACAGCAGCTGTAGTGAAGCATTAATATTTGATGGACATGAAGAGTCTTTTCATAAAAGTTTCTTTCTTGTTGTTTTTGATAGAGCAAAAAAGATTTTTTGTATAAGTTGTAGCATAATACATAGAAGGCTATTGCAGCAAATCTTGGGGCATGAACTGTTTCAAATTGGTTTTAAATCTGGATATGCTGATAAGAATGTGTAGGCAAAGGCACAGACATTTTGGAGGTTCCCCTTTAAAAAAAATGTGCTCTAAGATGAAAAGGATAAGATTTTTAGTATATTGTCAGATTATTTTGTTTTATATCCAACAGGAACTCCATAGTTCTCTTTTGGAGTGGCTTGGAAAAAATGTGAATGCGGAAGGATCAATCACATCCAGCAAGGTGTCCCTTAAGTTTGTGTCGTCTTGCAGCAAAGAAACAGAAGTTACACCCTCGCTCATGCCTGTAGTTACTGAGATGGCAGCTTTGTCATCAGAACATTTCAACATTGAGAGCTATAAGGAAAATCTACACACGCAGAAACTTGGGAAAGTGGTTCTGTTTGCTGAAGTTACATCAACCACAATGAATCTTCTTGATGGGTAAGAGATCATGCTAGTGATAATTTCTCTTTATATGTATTATATAAAAGAAAAGAAAGTTCATACATTCTGTTGGATTTTCCATTCTCCCAGGTTGAAATCCAATTGTACATCCCTTCTGCAGTGACCCTCTGGAGCAGTTTTGAGGGGCGCACAGCAGGCTTCAGGGGGAACCCCCATTGCATCCACTTGTGAAACATTAATTATTTTATTTACCAATATTTATAAATTGCTTGCGTTAATAAGACATTTCTGATATATAAAAAATACAGTATAAAACCATAATAAAATGCTGCATAAAACTTAAAAGAGACAATGAGGCTATTTAGACAACTTAGGCCACAGCTAGACCTAAGGTTTATCCTGGGATCATCCAGGGTTCGCCCCTGCCTGAGCACTGGATTCCCTGTGTGTCACCTAGGTGAACAGGTTTGACCCCTGGACGATCCAGGGATAAACCTTAGGTCTAGCGATGGCCACAGTAACCCACAATCAGTAACTGAGTGTGGGGTTGTTGTTGAACTGTGGGTTGTTCATTGAGCCATGGATTAGCACACTGTCTGAATGCCTGCAGAATGACTTATTAACCATGCAGCATGGCTTATTAACCACCCTAAACAGCCCAACAACAACCATGGGTTGTCAAAGTGGCTTGTTCGAGAAAATCAAGGCATACTGCATGGTTAACAAGTCACCCTGTGAAAGTTCAGACAGCATGTTAAACAACAGTTCAACAACAGTACACACTCAACCATTGAACAGCAGGCATGGCAACAAGGAAGACAAGTTCACAGTTTTAGGAAAGCTTGTTGGAACAAGTAAGCTTTCAGTTTGCACAGAAGAGTCTGTGCCTGTCTAATTTGTACTGGTAGGGAGTTCTAGAGGGTGGGCACTCTGATAGTAAAGGCCATCATGGACTGGACCTCCAATAACTTAAGTGCTACCAGGAGGGTATCTCCTGATGATCACAGCAACCAAACAGACAAATCAGGTAGTCTCTTAAATATCATGGTCCTAAATTGTTTAAGGCTTTGGAAAGTTTAAACCTGGCCCAGTAGCATAACAGCAGCCACTACAGTTCTATTAGCACAGGGGTAAAAACTGGTGATGAGCTGCTCCCTTTACTGACCTGCCTGTGGCATATTGTACCAACTGCAACTTCCAGAGCAACCTTAAGGGCGACCCCACATAAAGCATATTGCAGTAATCCAATTTTAAACTTATCAGCACATGGAACACAGTAGCCAAGGTATCCTTGTTCAGGAATGGCCAGTAGCTGTCATAGCAGCTGAAGCTGGTAAAACACACACCTAGCAATTGAAGACTTCTGAGCCTCAAATGATAGCACAGTACTAGATCGAGGAGCATCTCTGGCATAGGAGAGGATGGACCCTAGCAGTTTCCCCTAGTCTTTCCCTCCCTGGTTGGATCTTTGAACCCTTGTCTTAGGAGAGCTCTGACTGTTCTCCCTGCACAGGGAGCTATGCGGGTTCTGAGTTTTGTGGGTAATCCTTCCTTCCCTTTGTGTGTTATGCTCCAAAACAGTGGTTTTGAGGAGCTGGATTTGCACACATGCTTGTAATTGTGGGATTGCTTTTGCTTGTGCCATTGGGGCTGATGGCTAGAGGGTGTTCTGATAACATATTGTATGTTTTGTGTGTGTGTGATGATGCAGGAGTGAGTGCTGGAGGCATGTCTCTATCATCATGACTTCCTTGGTTTCCTCCATGTGTGGATAGCATGTGGGTGGTAGGGGCATAGTCCTTCACTGGGACACTCATGGAATTTGCAGAGATGCTGTGGGTCTGGGTTTTCCATCATTTTTTATTTTCTAATTGTGTGCTCTTCTCCTCCCCTCTGGGACTGAGTGCACATTGGAACCAGTGGCTGTTCTGCTGGCCTAGTAGTGGCATATCTCCCATCCTACATAATGTGAGCATAGGAGTGATCTGTAAACAAATTGCATGTCTTTTCTATATTGAATGAAAGTGGAATTTGACATAACAGAGAAAATCAAAAATTGTTGCTTATTATGAATATTTGTAGCATATTTCATTAAACTGAGAGCCCATGAGGTTAGTATGTTACTTTAAAACTGCACAACACTGATCACATAAGCTAGACACTTACTTTAAGCATAGAGCAGCTCTTGGTTGTGTTCTGTAATAAGTGAATATAGTCATATATGTTCAGCTATTCTCAAAATGGAATTGTACTATTTTTAAAATTATGGATTTTAGGCCCGAATTAAATGTTCTTATGTTGCTTTAATATTGAGATGCACTTGAAATGTAAAATTGGAGACTTAGTTATTAGTTATCTTTGCTATAGAAAAGCCAGGATACATCAAAACCTGCCTGTGTGAAGTCTTGGGTGTTAGATAAGTTAAGAGATTTATTAGCATGAATTGTGCTATTCATTTCATCTTCTCTTGCTAAATGGGTAAATTCTTTATATGCATTAAGTTTTTCAGTCTGTAGGATGCCTTGAGTCTTATGAAAGCTGGTGTTAAACATTAATGCTGATACAAGCAAACTACAGAAATAATCTAAAAGAACTTTATAAATGTGTGTATACATGTGCTGATGAGTCTATGAAATGAATGTTCACAACATTGTTTTCGTGTACTTGGTCACTATACCTAAGGGTAACATGTAGTAGTTTTAACATCACATTTTTATTTGTCATGGCCCAGACAATGGTCTGGTCTGTGAAAAATGGTGTTAAAAACTTTTCTTTTTCCTAAAGCTTTTAAAACCTGATGTTGTTTGGACTCTATACTGTTAGTTTTACCCTACCCTGTGCCTGTTTACCCTACCCAGTGCCTGTTTGCATTATCTTCCCCTCCTTATTGCTTTACTATGATTTTATTAGAATGTAAGCCTATGCGGCAGGGTCTTGCTATTTACTGTTTTACTCTGTACAGCACCATGTACATTGATGGTGCTATATAAATAAATAAATAAATAAATAATAATAATAATAATAATAATAATAATGTTGTTACATTGGTAATGCTGAGCAGATATCGGCATGGCCACTGCCTTGCTACAAGATTATTTGTGAGCCTCATGTAAGTTTCGCATGAGGAAAGTTTCGCATGAGGAAAGTTTCGCATTACGAAACTTTCGTAAGTTTCGCAAAACAATTGTGAATTTAAATAACATACTGATTAATTAGTGAGATTGCTTGCTTTCTGGAACAGCCTTGAATTATACACTTGTTCAAATGAAACCACAGATCGTTCAGGGGTTGCATTTTGTCCAGTTACATATATATTATTTCTAGGAATTGGTTGATTCTTTGTATAAGTTGTCTAAATATGACCAGGAGTTCACTTTGGCATCTAAAGAGATGCTTCAGGAGCACAATTTGCCTCTGAAACTCCTCTCAGTTTCGATAGTATCTTGCTACTTGGTATGGGGAGGGGGTTACTCTTCAGCCTGTTTCACACAAACCATGGTTTGTATTATGAGAATAAGACATGAGCATTGAGCTCAGTGCTTCCCCACTTCTTCTGACATGGCCGTGAGGAGGAGATTTAAAGCTTCCACTTCCGTTTTAGATTAGCCACCCTTTAGCTTTATTTAGTTTTTTCTTGGGTCCCGCTATGTTATTAACTGTTTTAGCTGTTTTAATTTTTAAAGAAATTTTGGTATGTTAAAGATTTTATATTATTATGTTATTATGTTGTATTTTGGGGTAGTAATTTTTTAACCACCTAGAGAGCTGGTATAGAAATGAAATTAATTAATTATGTTCAAATCCTAACCTGTGTCTAATTTTAATTATGGCTAGTGAAAACAAACCGGCTTCATAATTGTGGTTTGAAGTTGGCTTGTTTACACTAACCATAGTTAAGACTAACTGACATTTTTCCAGATTTGGATGTCATGCCAAGCTAAGTTAGTCTGAAATAGAAGCAAAAGCTTCTGAATGCCTCCTTGTGGTGACACTGGAGAAGGAGTGAGGTAGCAAGCAAACACAAGGCTTGCTGTAGTTCATCCTCGTAACACTAAAACCATGGTTTACTTAGTATCATGTGAGAATGAAGCTTTTAAGAGATGCAAGCACAAAGATGCCTTATTTAGCTGTACAGAACTAGTTATGCACTTTGGATTTTGGCCTAGAGCTGTAGCAAAACCATAGAATCATAGAATTTAGTAAGGGCTAAGGCTGTATTTCATCTAAGACATTTGTATACCTCTTATCAGAATTGATTCCAGAGTAGTTTTACAAGGTTAAAAAGAGTCCAAATACATCATCTTGAACAAGTATGATTTAATTAAAACACTGTCATGTAATGTTGGGGGGTTTTCTTTCATAGATTTTTTTTTTAAAGATTGCAAGTCTTTTAATAAACGTGAAATATTAATGGTAATTAATAAATGTAATTGTAGTTTACATTTAATATTCAGATCCTGCATATATAATGCTTATATTTAATAGGCCTCCAAATCTTTCACAAACTTTCTATCCCTATCCCCCAAATCTACATATCCCCCCAAAATTAAGAAATAGTAGAAAGTGGGCTGGAACTAATTTAATGGCTGAGTGACCTCACAGTAGAGAAACAGCCGGAGTCTAATAGGGGTCTTTGTCTACATTTCCACTCTAGCTGGTAACTTGCCAGTCAAAAGTCAAGCAAGAGAAACAGGTGGGAACTATTAGACCTGTCATAAAGTTTGAAAAATTGATTCTGGAGTCTAAATGAATAGATTGAACTTGACAGTGTTGTCCTAAAGATTCTAAGAAAAATTGTGTAGTTTAATTTGGAGTCCCTTGATTATTCATTAGTTCTCCAGATGGCCTGTATTGATGTATCACATATTATTATACAAGCTGTATTATTGTTGGCATATATTTGCATGTACAACTAACAAGCAAAGTGTGAACACCTCTATTAGTACCTTTAAATTAAGGGGTATTAGTCAAATTGTAAAATAAAGATTTGTTTAAATATTAAATAATTTGGAATGATCAGTAATACTTTATGACTTTTACATCAGAATGGTTTAAATCCATTGGGGCTATCATATTGGAATAATATCTTCAAAATTGTCATTGTCATGGTTGTTGAAGTTAAAAGCAGAATTTCTCATATTATAGTGTGTCACTCAGACCTGTTACCAGTAACTAGGACAAGTTAGCACTGTCAGATTCCTTACATAACTTGTATGTGTTCCGTTATTATCTTTAAGAATATTGCTGAATATTACACTTTTGCTAGAGGTTAGGAATAATTTAAAGTTTGTTCTAGAAAAACATCAAGTGTCAGGGTGGATTGATTTAAATTGTGATTAAATTAACAAGAAACTAACTGAATATCAATCGATGATATAAATAAAAAATTGTATTTTGTAGTTTCATAGACTTCCAGAACAAGTATACTAAAGAAATTAAAACATACTGGTTAGCAACTAAACAGAATTTTTATATGGGCTAGGAGTATGTTCAAAAACATTTGGACATGCAGCCCACATGTTTTTTGCAATCCAAAATTATGGATGTAATCCAAAGAGTTGCTCAGACTCATGCATAGGGTTTACTCTAGGCCATTGGATTTGTTTATTTGTTTTACTTTGAATACTAAACTTTCCATATTACACACTGCTTTTGAAAACTACCCATGAACAAAAACAGTTCACCATCCAGCATGCCAGGTGGGTGAGTGGAATAGCTGTTACGAGGAAAAACAAGTCCAAAGCCCCTTGTGCTCACAAAACATGCTTCTTTTTACATCCTGTCCCATTATCTACTTGAAGGTAATGGGGAAATTGTGAACCATCTATTTCTACTGAGCTCTCTCCGTACAAACACAAAGGGCTGGATTCAAGGTTGTGCATGTGGAGAGCTGCTCATGCAACAGATCTTTTCTGCCCCTACTTGCATCTCTTGAGAAGCCGCTCCAGAGGTTGGGGGAACTTTCCAAATGCCGTGAGATATGAGGTGGAAGGGCTGCAGCGGGAGGGGAGAATAGCCCCAAATCAGGCAGAAGTACCTTGTAAAACAAGTGGCGCTCCACTTGTGCAAAGTGTCTCCACCCAATTTGGGGTATCTCCACCCATTGCAGCCCCTCTTACCACAGGCCACGGTGTTCAGGAGGGTTCCTCACCTTCCCGAGATGCTTCTTGGGGCATGCAGGGGAGGAAGATACAGACATGATAGCACTCTTCAAATACTTAAAAGGTTATCACGCAGAGGAGGGCCAGGATCTCTTCCTGGTCCTCCCAGAGTGCAGGACATCAGGAAAAACTACCTGTTAGAGCAGTGCGACGGTGGAATCAGTTACCTAGGGAGGTTGTGGGCTCTCCCACACTAGAGGCATTCAAGAGGCAGCTGGACAAGCATCTGTCGAGGATGCTTTAGGGTGGATTCCTGCATTGAGCAGGGGGTTGGGCTCGATGGCCTTGTAGGCCCCTTCCAACTCTGCTATTCTATGATTCTATGATTCTATGAAAGAGCTCATTGTGCAACCCGACACTAAGCAAAGTTATAGACTAAAGCTACGGTCCAAAGAATCCTGAAACTGATTCCATGATCCCAAGGGGTTTTTAGGTTATCAAACAGCACCCTTCCCTTTGCCACCGCCTGATAAACTGCTGGAAATATAGAGGACCTTTATAAGCAGTTTGATATGTCGGCAGAGGAATCGGCTGCTCAATGCAACGAAGTAAAACATTCCACTTTGCATGAGACTAAACAGGGTTTTTTTGGATCCTGGTCTGAGTGCTCAGAACTTTCTAGCAGCAAGGAATGACAGAATAATGTTTCACAATGCTACGGGAAGTTGGTAGAGTCATAAATATTCAGAATTCACCCAATAATAGAATGCATGTTTAAAGTCATATTTCTAGTGCTTGACCTCATTAACTCCCCACCCCACCCCAATAATTAAATTCTTTACAAAGAAAAGCTGGCTTTAACACAGTGGGCTGTATCCAATGTTAAGCTAGCGGAAAAAGTACAAGAGATGTTGTTGTTCTGCTAACTCTTGTGCAGTCACTAGTGGAACAACTAGCACTAGCAACATCTAGCCTGATAAAATTATAATGAGTCATGCAATGGCTTGTGCAAACATAATTAAAGTATTGGATTTGATACTTGCAAAAAAATGAAAGTGGGGTTTCTACAAGAGGTGGAAAGTTTGCCTGAGCTGAATGATACCATTTGATGCAACCCAGCGAACCGGTTTACACGTAACTGTTAACTCTGGGTTAAAGAACCCATAGTTGACTATGGCTGCTCCAGATCAAGGTAGTGTGCTGCACACACCACTTCCGCTTTCTTTTCCATGATTTGTTGTTGCGGTAAAACTCTGAAGTGGGGAGCATGCTGGAGGCAGTGCGCTTGCTTGTTCTAGCATGGCCATGGCTAACTATGGGTTGTTTAGCTCATAGTTAGCCATTATATGTGAATTGGGTCAATGAAAGAGGATCATGGATTCAATTAACATTTTAAAAAATAAATTTATTTTTGCTTTTAAATAAAAGACTAAAGTGTGGTATAGGTAACAGTGATTCCAGTCAGTTGAACCACAGTGACAGCTATTTTAAACTATGTTGTACTGTTTCCTCTTCCTCCGTTCTAGTTTGTGATAATTCTGAAAAAATGTTGGCCATCTAATAAGCTTTTTTTCTTATTTAGACCTTTCAGGACACACCAGAAAATATTGATGTCATTCAGATCTGAACTTGTTCTTGGTATTTGAGATGCTAAAATGTGCACTTTTTACAGAATACATAGATCACCAAGAATAGCAGGAGCAACCTCTAATTCCTTAATTTCTTTTACAAGTATATCTGAGTATCAAAAAATAGGGTGTATACCTAGTACAACCAGTGAAAGCTATTCAAGCTCATGACCTCGTCTGTCCTCAAGCAGCCTTCCCCAGCCTCATGCCCTCCAGATATTTTGGTCTTCAACTCTCATCAACCAGTAGTCAAGAATACTGGGATTTGTAGTGTAAAACATCTGGAGATCACCAGATTGAGGAAAATGCCATAGAAGTTACCCAGGGGAAAGTCTACAGTTTAGTAGACTGCCAATGCATGATGCACTTCAATATTATCACTATACCACTGGTTCTCGATCCAATAAACCATGGTTTAAGGACCAATATAATTACAACTGAACTTGGCCTGAACCTGAAATCTCATCCTTTTAAATTTAGTAAAGTACCCTTTCCACTTGTCATCATGACTCCTCACTAAGAGAGGACCAAATACTGAGGCTGCTTTTTTCTTAAATACTCTGCCCCCCAATATTTTTCTTTCTGTTGTCCTCCAAACTAATTTTGGCCAGAGTGAGAATGTAAAATCTGAATAGTTTGAGTAATCTCTTCGTTTGTACTATCCTATTCTATAAAACTTTATACAACTATGTATACATGCATAGAGTATGTTTTAAGACTAGATTTTTCAAAACTAGAAAGCAGCATTAAAATATTTTCTTGTAATTTTATAGTTCACTTCACTATTTTATAAGACCAACAATTTTAAAAGGCCACCCCCTCAAACTTTGTACGAACTATATAACTAGATGTTGAGATATAGGAGTAGTTGGTGGCCACTTGCTTGCTATATGTTAGTTTTGTATGATTTCTGATGTAATAGAGGAGGCATGTTGATAAGGAATAATTCTGAGTTAGTAGACCATGGCAGGTTAGTAAAGATCACTGCTATTGGAATGTTAGCATTTTACCAATCTATTTTGCAGGAAGGATGAACTATTAACATTTTTGCCAAATTTCTTTAAAAATGTAATTTGATAGATGATACTATTATTGGTACTGCCCTTACTTTTTAATTCATACAGTAACTAGTCCCTAAGATACTTGTCTTAGGAAATCACTAGACCATTACATAGTTTAAATTCTCTATAACTATATTACACTGAAAGGGAATTCTGCTTTGAATGGCCTTGGGCTTGCATGCTCTTCTTTCCTCCTTTCCTCACATGTGTGATTCCATATTTTAGTCCTTGTTTGTGGCAACCAGAACCACTTTACCAGACTCCAAACAGGAGTCAATTGCACTTGTATGTAAACCGAAATCTCAATCTAGGGTTTGATCCTGGTTTGCAGGCAAGTGCAAGCTCCTAAGGGATTCAAGTGATAAATAAACTAGCCCAATGGTGAGGTAGAGCTTGTGAGGACTTCCTCCTGATCATACAAAGGGGCTTTTCAGCTACGAGGAAGAGTACCAATCTACCTTTCCCTCCCTTCTTATCAGTCGAATATGGGAGAATGGCAGACTTCTCTCTGGCTTGATATTTAGGACTCAGTGCAGTTCTATGTAAGCGATGCTTTCATTCCTTGCCAGGCTCATGTGACCATATTCCTAGTTATGTTAGACATTTCAGGGTACTACTAGGAGCCTGGACAGTTCTTTTGAATAAGACACCATGATGAAATATTATGAAAACTTGTGGTCTGTGCAGACCCATGACCGCGGTCTTTCTTATTAGTATACTGGATTGAGAACGGTTAAGTATCATTTTTGGGAGTCTCAGAGAGAATAAAAGGAACTTTTATATGTTTACTTATCCCTTAAATGTGAATGTGAAGATAATATGAAACCATTTTGTTGTCCCGTGGATTAAAAATCCCTTTCAATAATTGAGTGGTAATTCATAAGTGGCAAAGTGTTAAAGTAGATAAGTGCTTCCCCACTGTGGCAAAAGTGCTATGCGAAAGTGTAAAGTGCTGAGGTGTTTATTTTAACACTGGGAAACATATTATTGCAAGCATTCCTGGTTTATACTTAGTATCTGTTATGCCAGATGTGCCACGTACAAATTAGACATGGCTCATAAAAGGTAACAATCCCAGGTTTCTGTAAGACATAATAAAAAGTAATTCTGTTTTATCACTAACAATTTTCTCTACCTTCGGTATGCAAGACTTACTGGTAGATGAGGTCTGTTGAATGTGTTAAAAACATTGTGTCCATACGTTATGACTTAAGCCTTCATTTCATCACAGAGTGTTAGCATAATAAAGCTACATACATGAAATTAAAATACCGTTCTAGGCTAGAATGGTGTATAGAAATGCACTAGAAAATTCATCATTCTTATGGATTTATTCATGCAACATTTTACCAACAGTGTGTCAAGAAAAGAAATGGTAATATTGAATGCCTAATCATACAAGTTGGTTAACTCCAAACTATTAACATGTAATGGGAGGTTGGTTGAAGTCTTGACAGCTTGGCATCTTTAAAAGAGGCATTGGGCCAGTTTGCATAACTGAACAGCTCACTGTAGCTTATTTCAGCCACAATAAACTGCAGCGTGTGCTGGTGGCCATATTCAATGCCCAGCCACACCTTGTTGTGTGAACCCAGGGGCCATGTAATCTGTATCTGCAACACTCAGGGAGAGGAAAGCGAGTAAGATTTGAAGCACCATACACAAACTAAACTTTCCTGTTACAGAGTGACTGAGGAAGCAATGAAATGTGTATACAATCCAGAATAGTCGTTTCACCTGTATAGTGTGAAATATGTGCTTTACAAGAATATGTCTCACTTTGTGCAGTTTTTTACAGCAAACATGTTGCTTGACCATTATATATCATCTGTGCATTATATTCATAGTAAATAAGTACCTTTGATTTTTCATGTATAAAAAATTCTATAACAATTTATGGTCATACATATACTATAAGTGCTGTGACAATAAAGAATTAAATGTTTAGCTAATTCGGGTATCCAGTTGCACAGTCTATATTCACATTATCAGTGTAATGGTCTCCTGTTTTGTGCCTATTCGAAATGACCACCAGTGGGCTGTTTGATTGTGCAAACCAGGTCAATATGTTGGGCAAGAACTCTGATTTAAAGGACAGGGATATGAGTGATTGGACTATTGAAGGGGGGAACTAACCCTTCAGAAATAATATTAAAACTGATGGTGTTGTGGTAGGGTAGTTTACTAAACAGAGACTGAGTTAACTAGTCTCTTCATGTAAGTAATTTTGTTAATTAATAGCATTCTATTTGTGCTGCATATGATTTCCACTTAGCATGACAAAGTGAGATGATACCTCTCTTGTTAACAAATTTTCAAGGAGTTAAAGTTTGTACTGTACTTGAATTAATATTTTATTTAGTTTGTTTTTTTAAATTACTAGATAGGAATACTTATGTTAGAGGATAAGTATGATATAGCCATAGAAGTTTCCATTACCTCTCTATTACATTTCTAAAACAATGGTATCCCATTTCTAAATCTGTTACATAAAGGAAACCCAATTCCAATCAATGAGACTCCCCTATAATATATTTAGGAACACTGTGTATTTTTTTGTCTTTTTACAGTATACCTAAGTATTTGTAGATTTATCCTTTGATAGTGGAATCAGGGGACTGAACTGCTATGCAGAAGTACTTGCCCAGTATGTACTTTCAATTTTATACATTATAATAAATCTTAGATACTCTGTGTTGGTTTTCTAGGAATACAGTGAGTACCTAGTCCTCTCATACACTGGCTTGTATCCACCTCATTATATAATAGGTTAGAATATAATCCCTATATGTGATCTTCTCCCCCACCTCCACCCCACGTTGATTAATGATGTGGATGTTGCATGCTTCTACAGTTCTGTAGTTTGCTCTATTACCTCAGTGTACTGGATAGTTCTCTTAGCTCTGATTACAGCTTAAGTGGAGTTTGGGTAACTGAATTAGGATAGTTTGGCAATTTTAAATTAGGATAGTTTGGCAATTTTACATCTACTACATTTTAGCATTGTGTCATTGTTGCAGATACACAATCATATTTAAAGTTACTGGCTCTATCAAGTATTTCTACAGATAATTTTCTTCGTATTCTGAGCTAAAAATACAGTTTGACTGTCGCTGAGTGACGTTTTCACTGACCTCCCTTTTCAACGTATCATTGTACCATCGCTGGTGATGGGTATGGGGTATAATTGGCAAATTTTAAGAAATGAAGGAATACTTTTACCAGGACCATCTGTCATCCATCTTCAAATCGTTGTCTGCTGGCTGTGTTTATCTTTACTTAACTCTACTTCATCATTGATGCCAGCTTCATCCACCTGTTGAATAACATCCTTATGCCTGCTTCTCTACTGCTGTCTTTTCTTACCTTTCCAAGGATGTATAGAAATCTCCCTAGATAGAGCTCTCATGGTAGAGATAAAGTACCCAGCCTTCTCTGTAGTGACACCCACCATTTGGAAAAAAACCTCTCTCATATAGTTCAGGAGACAGAAGATGTGGCATCTTTTAAATGCTCTTGAAGACTCATTTATTCACCCAGGCTTTCCCTCGCCCGTAAGTTAATTAATTAGGCCACTTCATTTTACTGCTCCTTTATTGTAGTTGGACGTGTTTTAATGCTGTGCTCTAATGTTATTGTATTGGCACTGTGAGCAGGATTCGAACCTACGCAGGGAATCCCCATTGGATTTCAATGCCTTAACCATTGAAATCCAATGGGGATTCCCTGTGTAGGATTCGAGCCTACGCAGGGAATCCAGTTGCTCTTCTTGCAGTGTACTCAGAATCTAAATAAAACATGGTGTAGTTCACAGCATTTTTCTTTCACCAGGATAGGACCGACTAAAGTTGTTTCAGAAAAGCACGCATGTTTTCCCCCCTAAAAATTCTGTTGGCATTAGGAGTACTGTTCCAACAGCGGAAGATTTTTCTTGGACCAGGTTGCCTATAAGTTCCTTTCCAGGGCATCATAATGTTAACATTAATGTCTCTATTTCCTGAAAAATCACCAAATAGCTATTGTGATCAATCTCCAAATAAAAAAGTAGTGGTAGCACAACTAGAGAGAATGGTGATCATCACAGATGCAAGGTGATCACAACAGAGGATCAAATACTGTATGAAATAAAGTCCTTAGTACAATGAAGGATGAATAGTGACATCCAGGAAAAGCAAGCCATTAACATCACACTAAAATAATGTTGAAATGGGTAAAGTGTGGAAATATCCTTGTTCCTGCCAGACGGTTATATCCACCACTAATACAAGTAGAATAAAGACAGTGACTTATTGTGGACATAGCAGCTTTGAGTTACCTGCCACTTTTCATTTCAGGGGAGTAGCTGTTCCACATACAGTATACATTCCTTAGGTGTGTGGAATTGTTCCCTCCATGAAGTGAATCAGGAGGCCTAATTGCACAGGAGTTCTTTGTGTACATTGAAGTGGGCAGTGGAATAAGTACATGCATGTTGGCTGCTGAAAGTAAGATTGTGACTGTTTATGTCAAAAGAAGTTATAAAGATGTATGTGAAAGATTGTTTCATTTTATTTTTGAAATATATACCTCATTTTATCTTACAGATATAAGTGAAATTGGCTTAAAGGCAAACAATAAAAAACAAATGTGAATTCAAAGCAGTTGTCTCTTAGCACCACCATCTGAGACCTGTTCTCCGGGACTGAGCCTGGCAGAGTATATATATATATATATTTAAATAAATAAAATTAAAATAACCTTTTTCATAATTTAATTATAAAAGATATGTTAATAATATATCCAAAGTACGATAATACAGACAATAGGAACAAAAATGAACCAACAATAAAACTTAATTCTGTAACTTAAAACAAATACTGCCAGCATTAACAGAAAGACCTTATCCCACCCCGTAACTACTTTTTTAAAAAACAAAAACACCACATTCAATTAAAAGTTACACTTCAAGTAAACTGACCCATAAAACAAAAATACTTGTATTCTTCAATTACTCTTTGCCCCCCAAATAATAATAATAATAATAATAATAATAATAATAATAATAATAATAATAAAAATCCAGAAGCTAAATCTAGAAGCTAGCATTTATGTATGCTAGCCAGACCAGTTTTTGTATGTTTATGCTTGGCTCTCTTGCAGTTGTTCATTTTTAATCTGTTGCTCTACTCTGTTTTTGTTATTGATTTTTAAAAAAGATTCTTTATTTACATTTATATACCACCTTATCTGCTAAAAAGCCATCAAGGCAATGTAGAACAATTTAAAACAATAAAACCTTGCAACAGTAAAAATAAGTACATTGAAAACAGTAAGACACTAAAAACTGCATACTTTAAAAGGCTAAACTGAAAAGGTGCATCTTTACACCCTTTCTAAAGGCCAAGAGAGTGGATTGGTTGGCATGATGAAATCTGCCTACCATGACTTATTTAAGCTACGATGGGCTGCAGCATGTATGCATCCACAGGTGACGTTTTGCATAACCAACCCCCTGTGCTGGGGGTTGTCATGTCATCCAAACCTGGCAGAGGTGGCTTATGCAAGGGTTAATTAACCCTACAACAACCCATGGGTTATGCAAGGGTTGTTTATCTCTCACATAATCCACTCCTGCTGGGGTTTGGACAACACAACAATCCCCAGCACAGAGGTTGGCTATGCAAAATGGCCCCCAGAGGCGCCTGGTCATGTCTCAGCCCCAAATGGAGCACTTTATTCAGTTTGCAGTGGGCTGATTTGATTATGCCAACCAGGTCAATAGGGGCAATCATAGTTCTTGAGGGAATGTAATCCATATTTTGGGGACAACACAGGAGAAAGCCCTTCACATGTGCCCGACTAACGGGCTTGAGTTGGTAACAGTGCTCTCAAAAGGACATTCATATCTTAATACTTCAGCAGATTCATAGCAAGACAGCAGTCCCTTAGATATCCTGCTCCTAAGCTGTTTAGGGCTTTAAAGATTAAAACTGACATCTTGAATGCAGAAAGCAATTGGCAACTAGTGCAATTCTTTCCAGACAGGTGTAATATGGTCCTGATGCCATGTACTGGATAACAGCTTAGCTGCCACATTTTGCACCAATTGAAGCTTCTGGACACTCCTCAGGGGTAGCCCCATGCACAGTGCATTGCAACGGTCTGAATGCAACTATTTTTATTAACTGATAATTTTAGCTGCCTTAGGCATTTTAACTTGAAATAAAAAGCACAATATAAATGTTTGCTTTGAACTGTTGAAAAAAATGCTTGTACATTCTAATACGATATAGTTGATATGCAACATTGTTAGTGATGTACTCTATCTTTTTTTAAAAAAAATGTAGTTATGATTGAACACATGTAACATCCGTATTTGTTTTGTTTTTCTAAATCGCCATCCCCTCTAAGCCTTTGGAAAGGGGCAATATTAGAAATAAAGCAAATATTTGAGAGCTAGCTTTTAATTTCTGTGGCCAATGCATGCACACTCAAATTGTTTGGGGATCAGAAATGGCTAGTGGATTCATGTGCTCTTTACAAATTGTGTGCAGATCTTCTCTGACTTTCTTCCCAGGCTCAGTGTTGTGTGTGACCATTACCAAACTGGGTTAAACTGACTAGTGGGACACTCCTAAAATCATTCTGAGATAACTGTTTAAAAATGGGTACACAAAATGAGTTTAGGAGTGCATTATGTCTTGTATTTCTTTTATCGGCTTGTAAGCCACCACAAGAGCACATGGGCAAAAATAAAATATTTAACCAGCACAGTGAGAGTTGCATATTAATGCCAAATCCGGGAGGGGGGTTTCACCAGAGGGCAGTTGTTGGGGGAAGGAGCTCACAGTTGTTCAGCCAATCCTTAATCCATGTATTTACTCTTGCACTAAACCTAATTCTGTGATAAATCTTTAGCTGGGTTTAATCACTGCTTTCTTTTCCTTGCTTGGTGACAGGCTTCCCTAAAAATAATGTTGGGCCAAATTATTTTTTTTAGCCACAGAGTTCCTTCCAAAACAAACTCTGTCTGTAGCTACATTTTCCTTCAAACTAAGGAACATATTTGGCATGTATAATGGCAATGTTTGCCAAATGCTTTTTCACTGGAGCATTTTGTTCAGTTTGCAGTGGGCATATGAACCCTTAAATGTCTCTAGCTCCATGTTTTAGTACCTCACCTTCCAGAGGAAATCAATTCATATAAGAACATTTATTTATGAACTGCACTCTACAGTTCAGATCTGTATATTCCTGTACTTCTGCCTTTTTTGAGAACTTCACAGATTTCATTTATGAATTTGGAATTTTAAACTTTCATATTTAAACAACTATAAATGAGGCCTACAAACCTCACATTGTTGGCTATTTCTGGCATCAGATTGACAGTTTATTGATTACACATAGCTGATAAATGGATGCAGAAAGTAATGCAAAGATAGCTCATGCATCCCTTCAGCCAATCAGAGCTGGCCTTCATCACATATGGCCATGTGTCCAGGTCCCCAAAGCACACAGGAGCTTCACTCCACGGACCAACAAAATTCTCCAAATTTGGCTGTGCGTGTTTCACCTTGGAGCGAGGCCAAGTTGGTTTGTTCTTTCTGTAAGCTCTCCTTATATATGCCTGCCCGAGCCCTCAGATCCGTTGGAGGAGCCCTTCTCTGCATCCCACCAATGCAACATATATGCTATGATGGGACAAGGGAGAGGGCTTTCTCTGCGGTGGCACCCCGACTGGAATGCCCTCCCCTTGGAGGCTCAATTAGCACCAACATTGATTGCATTTCGACAGCAAGTAAAAACATGGCTTTTTAACAACGCCTTTGATGGTTAAACTCACTGGCATGTTGTTTTAACTGTTTTAACTGCTTTTATTGCTTTTAAATTATATATTGTTTTAACTTGGATCATGGTTTAATTTGTTTTTAACTGTGTATATTTATTGTTTTATACTGTATGTTTTTATCTGTACACCGCTCTGAGATCTTAATGATACAGGGCGGGATATAACTGTTTTAAATAAAATAAAATAAATAAATAAGCTTATATTGCTTCCTCCCACCTTCCAGAAGATGGGTGAAGCATCTAGGCTGAGAGACCGTCCCACCTTCTAGAAGGTCCCCGAAGCATCCATGCTGGGAGAAAAATCATTCCTTCCTAGGAGAAAGGGCCCCCAACATTCCAGAATGAGAGGGAAAGTTTCTCAGCTCTTCAGTGAGATAAGGCACCACAAACACCCTTACCTTATTGGAGTGAGATAACTAGGCAAAGGACAGGCAGCTGCAGGATTGTTGACATATGAAGCTGTGCCAATTATCTTGGCTAACTAAAAGCTGCCTGTTACATGAGAGGCCTACTTTGGTTAACTGAAAACTGTCCAGTGTGTTAAGCTGTACATATCTCTATGCAGTCAAACAGCATGTAGGACACTTAGTAAGTTCACACCTGACTCCTCCCCATTCTTCCAATGTCAAACTCACTACATGGGTAGCATTAAATCTTATTTATTTATTTATTTATTTATTTATTACATTTTTATACCGCCCAATAGCTGAAGCTCTCTTTGAATCTGTTGGATCCAAAGACCTTCCATTCCTCTGAGAGGGGCCTAGATTGAATGCCTCAGCTACATGACCCTGGAGCTGATGTAGCTAATTTCTTCCCCACTGGTTTCAATGGAAGGGAGAGGAATTCCAAGAAAACATGCAAAAGGCGGGATACAAATAAATATATAATAATAAAAAGGCCAGTAAAGATACCCATCTGCAGCCACGGCCAGTGTAAGCTGACTGGGTTTTGGAAGTGGTAGGTGATTTTAAACCAAGGGTAGAGACAGAAAGTAAATCTCCAGATAATTGGAAATTCAAAACCCAGCATTCCTGAATATTAGTCATGCTGGCAGGGGCATGTGGGAGTTGAAGTCCAAACATCTGGATGTCTACCTTCTGCCCATCCCTGTTCTAAAGCATTGTTTTTTATCTGGTGATTTGTGACACACAATTGGGTAACTCCTTAACTTAAGGCGGATTGTGGCATTGGTAGTGCCACTAATATTCAAACCCCCCAACCACCATTTTCTTTTAAGAAACAAAGACAGCAAGGGAGTGAGAGAGAGACTGCTATATAAAGTCAAAAAATAAAAGTGGGTCCCATGTTGCATGTTTATCCTGAATCAGAAAAGGTTGAAGAATATTTATCTGAACAATTTACTTCTAAGAGTTAACAAATATAATATTTATTTAAACTTCTGGATATATGTCTGCTGTAAGAACTGTACATACATTCAGCTGGAAAAGTTGGTGTACTAGCTGAGCTGAGCTGTAACCTTTCAGAATTTGTCAACACTTCTATAAAAACAGTAAAGCTAACTTAAGTGCAGAAGCCAAATTCCAGTAATTGCATCCTGAATAGCAAATCTTTTATTGGTGGTTTTCTATTTATATTATTGAACTCTTATGAATTTGTAAAAAAAACTTCTACTCACAACTTAAATATATATTACCCTTCCAAATGTTTTGTGTTGCCACTTGGAAAGGGTAGGCAATTAAATAAAAGAAGCATTAATTAGTAGGTGGTTTACCAACAGGCTACTTTATTTCCATTCCCATATGATGCCAATTGCCTGTCAATTGATCCTATTGAAATACTTAATTACTTTAATTTTTCTAGGTGTTTGCCTTCAATTTCGTTTTGGCTTTTTTTCTTTTTTCTTTTTAAATGCTTTATAAATTCTAAGGACCACCCTCTCTTCAGTAACATCCCACCTGTGGATAACCTTCTCATTGGCGTAACATGCACCACCACCATGACTATCATTGTTTGCTTACCAAACTTCAAGGAGAAAGTGTGCACTGTTATATAGCCAAAATGGTAGCACCCATACACAAGAGGGAGGGAGGTATTGGCAGACTTGGGAGAATCCCACAGTTTGCAGAAGTACATTTTTAAAAAAGAAAGAAAAAGAAACCTGATTGAGGAACAAAAGCAGCCCAAGTGTGGTCGGAAGCAAAAGATTGTTGACTGGCAATTGGAGAGGGTTGGGTGGAATTAAGTGGTTTAAATCCTGAATAGTGGGTCTCCACACTGCAACATTTGTTGCAGGCTCCACTTTTTTAAATAGATTATATATTTAAAGCTCCAATTTTCCTTTAAATGAAACAAATTTTGTACAGAGTACTGCGGTACACGAACTATGGAAGCCTGCAAAGAAAGAAAGCAAAGCTTGTGGGGCAGGATGGAGAAAACATTTATAGTTTATCTCCAATAAAAATGCTTCAGAAATATGTAGCTTATAAAATAAGGACTTGGTTGTTATTTCACTTAGGTATAGCTCCTCAGGAACGAAGCTGAACAGAGAAATATTTTACTGTCTTGATACAGCTCAGATTATTTTGATTTGTAGTTCAATTTTGTTCTTCATCAAATTTATTGATCTTCCATTGGTGGGCTGGGACATACCTAAAGTGTTGCACCAATGGCACCATCACCATTTCCTTATCTTAAAAATGACGAGCAAGATATGGAGACCATATTGCAAAGAACACTCCTACTATACTTTTAAAGTGGTGTTGAAGAAGAAAGATTGGCAGGTGCAGCTTTTCTCTTTGCTGTCTGATAAAGTGTATCTGCCAACATTTCACTTTTCTAAAGCTATCAAAGATAAAGATAAAGGAGCCCTGTAACCCTTTGTGAAACCATCAATAGTAGATTAATAAAAATGGGCCCCTTGTTGCTTATAAAGTGGGTCTTTGAACTGAGAGGTATAAAGGCTACTGGTTTACTTGAAAGAAATACTTTAAAATATAAAAAGTGTTCACATATGTGTAAATGAACTTTTAAACAAGATATTTTAAAATCTGATTTCTATCAACTATGCTTGGGAAAAAATGACTTGTATAGTAATATAAATTCTGCTATCTAATATGTACAAAACTGATCTAGAAACAGATTATGACATTGCGGATATCCTTGCTGATAAGTTACAGGCAAGATGGATGAGGTGCTAAATTTTCAAAGCAAGTGACATTGGGCCAAGCTGAGCAAAGACAACTCCTAATTGATGGGAATGTTTTCTGAGAGTTCTGATGTTTGCTTTCAGATTTAACTGTTTGGTCAAGGAGGCCTTATGTTCCTCATTCAGATGTTAGTGAATATAGTTCAAGGTTACAAATTACAAGAAATTTCAACCATCTTTTAAGATGGTTGAGCACTGTCAATACTTGTTCCATGTAGTAAAAAGTCCCTTATATTTAAGGCTTAATGTTTTATACCACTCCTTCTTTATTGAATCTATTCAATCATGGTATTTCACAAGCAAATTCTACCTAAAAATGTCATTTATTATCATCAGAAACACAAGAGTTTTAGAAAACCTTGCTTTTCTTTGTAATAGTTTGGCAGACATAAAACACACTGACAATCATGTTTTTTGGTAAAAGTGAGTGATATGTTTTTAATATCTAAAGTATTTGCTGACATTGTGTCACTGGACAAAAATGTTTTATCAAGGTACAGCTCTCTTGTAATCCACATGCAATCAGTTACAGTTTCCCAAACTCAGTCTCTACATCCAGCTGGTATAAGTTCAAATGGTTGTTTGGATGTTTTATGTGGATGCCAATATGCTTTAGATTGACAGCTGAGACATATTTACATATAGGGTTGCTTTCTTCTGGGTCTTCTGTCCTCTCCGAGCAGGCTATAATTCATGCTTTTTGAGAGAGTTTTAGCGTGAAAGAGCCACCCCTACCTTCACTATCATGCTTTCTTATAGCATAGCTGATTGACTAATTCTGGCCATTCAATGAAAACAAAAATTATTTCTAAGAGAGAGGATAAAATATCCTGAACATAATGTTAGATGCTTTTGCGAAGAAGATAAAAAAGATAAACTTAAATCTATGGGATACAATAAGAGTGTATTCTGGCCTCACTACTTCACTGAAAATGAAATGGAAAAAGTATGGTATTAGATCATGTTTGTTTCATTTGTTTCATTTTTGAATTTGCTTTTATTTATTCTCCTGAATACATATCTGCTCTAGATAATAGAATTGGATTTGCAGTTGGTTTGGGGCATCTAAGTACACTTGAGAAACTGACAAAAGTTTGAGTGTTTTGCTAATATTTTCCTTTGTGTGGGGTAAGGCTACACAATTTGGAAGAGGTTCACCTTAGAGGACATGAAGTTGGGAAGAAGTTCATAGGAATATTTGGTTTTAAAGTAAAATCTGACAGTGGCATCAATGTATTGGTTTAATTTTCAGGCAGAATACTTTTAAGGATTGTGACTGGTGTGCAAATTTGTATGTCATAATTCAGTGTAAAATGACAGGTTGCAAAAGGCCTGAGATTTTATGGAATTTAACTAAGCTAGCTTCTTCCTTCAGGTGCTAGAAGCAGAAATCACCTTTCTTACCTCCTTTATAGCCAGGGCCTTCCCAAATGTTTAGATATCAAAGTTTCAATCTTAAAAGTGGGGCAGGTGTGTGTGTGTTTTGTCACTCCACTTATTCTTATGTCTGGTTGGCTTATATGTTGGAGTCAGCCATACCCATGATGAACCATTTAATTGTGACCAAGCTCTTCCCACAGATATAGAGATACGAAACTTACTGAAATTGGCTGACAAAAGTGTTGACTGCTGCAGTCAACTGGCTTTCACTGGTGCTTTGGTGGCCAGAGGGAAGTGTTCTTACAGTTATAGGCAGATCACAGGAACACTAACTAAGAAGGTGATCCTGATATAAACTGAATGTGATGATGCTGATGGGGCAAATAATTGTTTAATTCTTTATCTATGATAGAGCTGAATTCATGATAGTCTTTATGTATAATGGAATTATACTCCTCATATCAGCCTTTCCCAGCCTGGTGCCATCCAGATGTTTTGGACTGCAACTCTCAGCATTCTTGACCATTGGCCAGGCTGGCTGGAGCTGATGGGAATTGATGTTCAAAATATCTGGAAGGAACCAGGTTGGGGAAGCCTGCCAGACCATAAGGAAACTAAAATAAGATCTATATGACATGTTTATGCATAACTGTTTCAGTAAATATTGCCTTTCCAGAGTGAGGAAAGGACTTATTTTCTGTACCAAAAAATAAGAATTCTTCAGCCTTTTTAGATGGTGCCAATTTAATGGAATAACTCGCGGTATCCTGAAAAATATCTGTTTTAGTCCCTCCACATGTTTGATAGCTCCCTGGTTTTTTTTACTTAACAGGATTGCATTCAGGCAGCGTCATTTCCCTTTGCCATTCTAGCCATGCCAATTGTGACGAGAGCACTCTAATCTTCCTTTCTAGGTTGGAGCTGAAAAAGGGAGCAAGGGTTATCGCTGCTCCCCTCTCCAGCCCCAAGGTATAGAGAAAGTTTGGGGCCCGCTGTTCAGTTGTAGGCAGCCAAGATGCTCAGAGTGCCTGAGCTCTCTGTCATTCAAATAAGCCCCAGCCTATCCTTCTAGTTCCAGAAGGAAATGTTGGGACTGGCTGCTGCTCCCTTTTTTCAGCTCCAAAGTTCCTGAAATGTAGTGGATAGGATATTGTACTTCAGATGTGTGAGATCACACCTTGGATCTGTCATAAAGTTGACTGCAGAGCCACCAACTCAGCCTTGCTTACCTATCTAAGGGTTGTTATGGTATAGAATAGGATAATCCTACGCCATGTACACTGACTGAACTCTTTTGAAGAAAAACAAGGTACAAAAATATAATCTCATAATTTGAAGCCTATAAAAGTAGCATCTCATTCATCTGCCATTTGAATGTTGCTAAAGCTACATGTTAGGATTATTCTAAATTATGCAAGACTGGTCTTTTGGTTCTACTAGAAATTGTCTGAAGGTTCTTTAGCACAGTTTCTGATTTGTTGTTTAAAGCAAAATCAAGCATTTATGTGTATAATAAATTTGCCTATAACTTGTCCTGCCACTTTTTGCCACATCTTAGTAAACTTAGTGGTGTGCTGTAGGTATAGAGGAAACAGAGGAAGGAAAATGGGTTATTTGGTGAAGCATAGGGCATGTGATCAGTGTTTGTTGTTGTATAAAATCACAATCAAAATTGACAAAGTTGCCATTAAATACTATTTCCTGTGCTAAAAGAGACTCAGCATAAGCTGAAAAGAAACCTGCAGCAGTAGATTTGCACATAGACCTTAATTGGCCCAATTGACCTTCTGTGCTGTATTTACAATTGCCTTCAAATTGTAAGCAGATGTTTGAAAAACCTTCATTAATAGGTTGCTAACATCTGTTTCACCAACAATATTGCCCACCAAAGCAGTCGTAATTATATGAGTATTCCATGCATCTTTTCTTACTGGCCTTGAATATTTATGTTTTCCAGAATTTAAAATAGAATATTGCTGGCTGTTTTTTCAAATATTTGCATATAATTTATATCCCTACAGAGCAGCAGTTTCAACTGAGTTCTATCATTTTTTAAAATTTAGAGAACCATCAAATACATGTTCTGTACCAGTACTACCTTTTTGACATGTGACAGAATTCAGTGGACAAAGTAAGCATAACTCCCAACTAGAATGATCAGATATTTCTTTCCTCAATGCTGCTGCAGTTTTTATCTATATATATCTCCCCTCTAAGTTAAGGCTTTAACTATCCAGTCAAATACATTTTCAATATATTTGTATATTACCAAAACTTCAATATAAGCACATTGTGAGATATTGAAAGAACTAAGAGAGAATTTAAAATATGAGCAATAAAAACTGTTATCCATTATTTAGAAGGAAATATTATATTTCAGTAAAATACAATAACAAATAGCCTCAGGGTGTCACATAGTAAAATTTGCCCTCAATGGTTAAGATTAGCACCCACACATTACTCTACCAACAAGCCAATTAAAGAAGGAAGGGCTGTTAATGTATAGGAAGCAACATGATAGAAGGTAGTGGAATAAAAAGAATGGGTTGCTAGTGTCAGAGTTTGTACAGAGTGGGATGGGGAAAAGAGAGCATGGAAAGCTTTCATTCAGGCTCGTAGCTTAGTGGTAGGTCATATTCTTTCCATGTAGGTCTCCAGTTCAATATCTGGCATCTCTAGGTAGGGCTGAAAGAATTCTGTCTGAAAACCTGGAGAGTCAGTGCCAGTCAATGTAGACCAGGCTGGGCATATTTGGCAATTCAAAAAATTGTCCTTGGCACCACCACAAAATGACTGCCATGAGAAGCATGGCTGCTCACAAAGGACAAATAACCTGCCTAGCAACTCATCCTCCCATCTCTTTTCTCTTTCTCCCTTGCTTATCACCCCAAAATGCACGCACACGCGATCTAATTCTCTCTCACACACACACACACACATATCCCCACTAAATGTTCTGTCTAGCACAAATGGTAGAGCCACGCTAGTGCTCTTTACCTCTGGGTATTTATTTATTTATTGCGTTTATATACTGCCCCACAGCTGAAGCTCTCTGGGCGGTTTACAAAAGTTAAAAACAGTGAACATTAAAAACATATATACAAAAATTTAAAAGCATAAAATCAACAATATCATTTAAAACAACTATTCTGGGGTCAGTTAAAAAAACTCAGCATATGTTGTTAACTGCCTGGGAGAAGAGAAAAGTCTTAACCTAGCGCCGAAAGGAGAACAATGTTGGCACTAGGTGAGCCTCGTTGGGGAGATCATTCCATAATTGGGGGGGGGGGCACTGCTCCCTCTGGGTAAGCGTGCATGACCATGATTCAGATTGGGACTACAGCGCTCCAGGAAGGGGGCTTAAACCTCCACTTCACTCATGTTTTTGTGAAATTCTAGCTCACTCATACACACCCACACACCACACCACACCCTCATCCATCCATATACACACTTTGTTTTCATGTGATCCCAGCTGCTAGTATGAAAATTTATTAATTTAAAAAATAAAAAGTGGGAGGGGTAGTGCACCTTGGCAAGCACCCAAAAAAGGTGTGCAGAGGCACATTAGTGCCTCTGGGCACCACAGTACCCAGCCGTGCTGTAAACAATACTGGTAGTGTAATGCTAGCTTGACTCAATCTAAGGCAACATTCTAGGTTTCCATGCTCATACATTGCCCATCTGTGAAGGCAAGTGACAGTGCTGAAGAAAGTTACCCTAGCCCATGGTTACCAGGTCTAGATATTGTCCGAGTTCGCACAATCATTTTGAGTCACATGCATAGGTTAACTGTTAGTTTATTTAAAAGTTATTTTTTTTATTTTAGAGGACATGGTTATTAATTTTAAAATATATGCTCCTTTAAAAAGGATTGTTGTTATATAATTGTTTTGGGAAAAGGCGTACATGACTAGAATTTCATGGATTTACATTGGGCTATGTGTACACAGTAGCAGTTATTATAGCTTTGCAGAATGGGCATGATTGCAGATGACTTGCAGATTTGTCTAAAATTATACTTAGTAAAGAAAACAGTTCCTTCAATGTGTAAAAATTGTCATCCATTTTTCTGGTTTTGACCTGTGTTGATCTTTCTAATATTTAGTTACTCTCACATGTTATAGTTTTGCTGGGAGGAAAAGGGGGCTTAAACTGTTACATTCTTGTTAGAAGGGGTGGGAAAGAGATGTTGAGAGCATTTTGTTTTTAAGAGTTGCAACCGTTCCTATTAGTTAAGGTGTAAGTCTCTCTCCTGTTATAAACCTTGTAAAAGTCATTTTATTACTCTACCATTGCAATTCTCATTGGAATAAATTTGTTTCAGAAAAATTGTCAGTACAGACTTTTGTTGTTTTGTAAAATTGTCAGAATTGGACAAAGCATTAAAACAGTTTGTGGTAAGCTTCTTATATCATTTTAATTAATGCATGTGTGCAATCTCAAAATAATTAAAACAAAGTAAAAAAGTTGTAGTTCTGTGTGCATTTGCAGAATCTTAGATTCATGTGTGTGTGGTAGATGGCAACATAATGTTTTATTTTAAAAATGGCTGACAGCAGGGATTCCCAGACTCTGTATTAAAAATCAAAATAATGCAAACACAATTCCAAGTTGTTTAACTGGAAGGAATCAGGCTAATTTGGGAGGAAAGTGCAAATATTTCCTTAATTTTCTTGTTTCATATAATCTACATAGTAGCCCAGTTGTTTTTGTTTAGTTCAGGTTATTTGAAAGAACGTATTCTCCCTTATGAGCCTGCCCATGCTTTAAGATCTTCTGGAGAAGGCCTTCTTTCAGTCCCACCATCTTCACAGGCGCGCTTGGTGGGAACATGGGAGAGGGCCTTCTCGGTGGCTGCTCCAGTGCTCTGGAACTCTCTTCCCGGGGAAGCTAGGCTGGCTCCCTCCTTGATGGGCTTTCGGAAGCAGGCTAAAACTTTTTTGTTCCAGCAGGCCTTTGGAGAATAATCTGGCCCTCCATCTATGTTAATGTCTTATAATTTTGTTGTGTATTTTAAACGTTTATGGTTTTGTTTCCCCCCCCCCCCAACCATGTATGTGTTAAACTTTGTAAGGCTGCCTTGAGGCCCAGCACTGGGCAAAAGGCGGGATTCAAATAATAATAATAATAATAATAATAATAATAATAATAATAATAATAATTTGCAGTGCCTCCTCCTGCCCACTGGTATTAAATACAACAGCGTGACTTTGAGAGGCAGACCTCTGCACATGCTCAAAGGCAGTCCATCCTGATATCGCTGTTTTTTCAGATTCTGGGGGAAGCACACGTGTGTGCGTTGCCTTACCCCTAAGAGGAAGGGAGGAAGTGGAGGCACTTTGTGCATGCCCAGAAACAGGCCTGATGAAGGGGAGAAAGTGCCTGGCCAGACCTGGCCGTTCAGTACTGATGGAGCACTTGGTGGTCGAGAAGTATGGGCCGAGGCAGCCCCAGCAGGACTTGGCCGGAGCTGGGTGTGTCCACTGACAGCCGCTTACTTCCTCTCCTTGGCGATGCTACTCCTCAGTGCTCTAACGAGAAGCAGCATCGGCAATGAGAGGAGGGAAGCAGGCTGCCAAAGGCATGCTGGGAGGTGTAGCACTGGCCTGTAGAGTGGCTGATTTTAAATAAAGCATGAGTTAGCAAACCAGGTCAGTATCTCTCAATCCTATCTAAGCTCTCACTTTCCTGACCTCTCACTAAACTGCCTTTGTTCTCCTTCTACCTGACTTCCTCCAACTGCAACTAACTCTGCCGACCATTACCTTCTAGCCTCAGCTATCAGTCATTCCTCCATTCACTCTTCTGTTTCAATGGTATAGTCAGGCTTTTACATAAAAATCATAAACTTTATTCAGTAATTCCTGCATCTGTCTTGGCATGTTGTGGTTTAATTATAACAGGAAGAATACACAGCATAAAAATCTCATCAAGTTAAAATTCTTTGGGAAATGAAAAAAAAAAACCACTTGGCACTGGAAAGCCATTAATGCAGTCACTAGGCAAACCTGCCTTGGAAAAAAGAAATTCATAAGCAGGGTACCATAACTAAGAAGGCCCGCTCTTCAGTTGTCTCTTACTACACGTCAGACGATGTTCAAAGATGAGCATGTCATTCAGGGATCTAGGCTTATGCCTACAACTCCCAGCGTGCCTTGGAAGGGAGGGAAGACTTACTGGGCTTTGGCGGCCATCATCTGGAAGTGGCTCGCCATCCTGGGCCTGAAGGGAGAGTGCCTGGGGCCGGCTGCCAGGGAAGGAAGGCGCAGCTTCAGGCCTGTCGCTAACGGCAATGACCAAGCTAACTGTCAGTCAGTCAACCAGCAGGCTCTCTCACGGCCTACCTACAGGCACCGACTGCACAGTGCACCATGGATCAGCTCGGCCAGACTTCAGTGTCCATGAGTTTCAGCAGCAGGACTTCCATTGGGCAAATTAGGTACTATGGTGAAAGGCATGCCGGGAGCTGTAGTTTTTGTTTTCTGCAGGGACAAGGAAAATCATGAAAGTAGCTTCTTCCTCAGGCCCGAGTAGGCCTGACAAAGGGGGGCAAGTGCCTGAGCCGGCCCCAGTGCTTCAGTACAGTCTCCTGCTAGAGCACTTGGTGGGCAAGAAGCAAAGACTGAGGCAGGCACAGGCATGGCTGCCCTCGGGAGCTTCCCGGTGCCCGCCAAGAGCCCCGAACAGAAGATGGTTGAGCGGGTCATGGAGAGCTGTGGCTTCAAGGCAGCTCTGGCCTGAGTCAGGGGTGAGAGAGAGATTAAAAAAGAAAGAAATGAATTTAATTAGTTTTAAAGATACCTCACAGGCCTAACACCAGCCTACCTGGCGGGGTTTTGTGAGGGTGAGAGAGGAAAAAGCGAAACAAATTTAATTCATTTAAAAGTTAACTCACAGGCCTATCACTGGCCTACTACTTTAAGATGATTACCTCACAGACATGTATCTTAGTGGGGCCAAGCAACTTCAGGTATATCAGCTAGTCACCTATAAAACATGGAAGGAAAGAGAGCTTTGGCTATTGGGTGGTATAGAAATGTAATAAATAAATAAAATAAATAAATAAATAAAATTTATGATTTATGAATTGTTTCTAGGTGGTCATTGAATTCAGCTATTTCCAACATTTTCTTCATTTCCTATATATTTTGACATGGTTTATCACAGCCTTTTAGCAGTTATCAGCCTCTATCGTAGTAGTTAAGAAGAGAATCTTCTTTCTTATACAAGAAGATATTTTCTGGGTGCAGAGGCAAGCTCACACAACACGCTAATCCACCATGGGTTAGCTTGTTGTCTGAATGCTACGCATTTTCACAAGATGGAGTAACATGTTGTCTGAATGCAGTGTGTTTTCCCCTGGTTGGTTCTTAACCATGCAGTGTGGTTTATTTTTATCAAATAATCTACTCTTTTGGGTCTAACCTCCCTCTCTTGAGACTTGCCTACTCCAATTCCCTCCAGGACTTCCTGGTTTAGGAAAACAATTGTTTCCCATTGACATTCAGATTGGTACAATATCATTTCTTATTGCCTTATAAATCAGAATTGGAAACCAAGTATAAATTATAATTTGACAATTTGAATGTCAATAGCAAGCTATAGTTTACCTGAACCAGCAAGTTAGAGAGAAAGCTTGCAGCTCAGATCCATGGCCAAATCAGCCCTGTTAGTGTCTATAAGTGTGTTATATGTGAATGCATGTTTCTGCCTTATACTAAAACCAAATATTGGTACAAATAGCTCAGTACTGTCTACTCTGAGGGTCAACCTAGACATTACATGCACATGCAAGAAGCACAATCCTTTAATGGAAAAACAGCTAGGGAGACTGGTTTTGAGTGTAGAAGGAATTGGAGGGAATGGGTGCTTAACACTTTCCATATTGCCCTTTTCTGCTCAAAATTGCACTTCACTGCTCCCCCCTGCCAGTGGGGCTCCAGATGTGTACTCACAAGGGCAAAGTATGCTCTGACACGACTTTTTTAGTGTGTTGTCCACTTCCTAAAATTGGTGGGATAGGGATGGAACAACAGCATTTTTAATTGTCTTGTCAACTCATCAACTTCATATGTCAAGCTTTTCCAAAATACCCATAACATTTCAGTAATTTGTTAGATTTGAAAATCATTCTCAAGCTTTTAAAAAAGGGACTTTAAATTCAATATATGTACTGTTTTTCTTGAATCATCAGCTAAGCTGAAATGTGTAAAAATTGCCTGTTTTGTTGTGTAGCAACGTTTTAGAAGCATTCAGTGATTTGCAGTGTAATTCAGATTCTAAGAAAAAAACATTTAGATTCTTTAAACACTTCTATAAAAGCTGATCTAATGCTTCAAACTATTATCCAAAGAGGCCATTCTTATTTTTGTAAATTATGCTTATGCTGTACTATAGTAAACAGGATTACTCAATCAAATTTACAGATTAGCTCCTTATTGATCACAACTATTTTATGCTGAAGATCAATGGTAATGTTCTTTAAATCTTTAATTGTTAATCCTTTTTAAAAAATATAACATTGATTGGTATAATCCTTACTAATAGTAGGTTTTAATTCTTTTGGGGCTGTGAAACACTTTCTGATCTCGCCAAATGCAGTTGTAGAAGTAAACTCAGTAGGCAAGGGAATAGTACTCATTGGCAAGAGAATTTATTGTAAAATAAATTCAAGCCATATACAAGCCAGACAACAGTTTTCTAGCTGTGAATGAAATAGCTGAAAGTTGAAAGACCTCTTCAGTTTAATAGTTCATGACTGTGTACAGAATGTTATCATCTCTTACAGATTTCCTTGTCTTGTCCCTCTCTTAATTTGCATTCTCCACTTAGCCAGCCACTGAGCACGCCAATTTAAGTTTGAAGTCTCTTCCACACTCAGGCTCAGATCATGACTTGTGCTAACCATATTTAAGAACCCATACCATATGAGGTTAGTTCAGATGTATGGATAATTCTGAGCATGTCTGCCAGTGCATGCTGCTCGATTGCTCCTGCTTGGCTCTTCCTTGCAGTTAGACTGGGCAAATGAACCAGGAAATCTCCATCTGTAGTTTGTTCATACTACATCCAAACTGGGATCCCTGGCTTGTTGTTCTCCTAACAAGCTGGAATCATAAGCCAGGATTTGGTATTGGCTAGTAATTCTGTCTGGTTGTAAGGATTGGGCCCAGCACCCAAGAAGACATGGGAGCAGGTTTGGAGTCGGAAGGGTGTTTCGTCAGAAGCTGCTGACGAAACACCAAGCTGGCAGGAGTAGGAGATCACTGAGAATAACAGCAACAGAGGGGAGGATCCCCAGCTTCAATTTAATCATTTGTATAATAGCCTGCCAGAGGACTGTGAAATCATGGAAATGCAGGACCCTAATGAGGAGGAGGGGTTGGCAGTAAGAGACCTGAAGGTGAGACATCTCGTGAGAAGGGAGGAGCAATGCCGAGTCGTGAAGTGCTCCAAGAGGCTAGCACCAGAGAAGTGACTCTCTGGAAAGACCACCTTGACAGCAAGACTTAATTAGACTCCTCAGATTGGGAAGGGACATCCATGTGGGCCATTGACAGTTTCCTCGCCATTCTCTTTCGTAGTGCTTTAACTTGACACAGCTCACTGCAACTTTTGTAGGTCTTTATTATGCAAACCAGCTGGTGAAGTCTGCTCCTAATTTCTGTATGTGAGGGTTCATCTGTAGCCTAAGGCAATGCTGATCTGTTTTGAGTCTGCATAATAAAAATGTTTGACTAGCAGTACCAAAGGAAACCAGGATACTTCTTAAGAGAGCAACAAGTCAGTGATCCAAGTTTGGATGTAAAACAAACCATCATCTATTATTATTATTATTATTATTATTATTATTATTATTATTATTATTTAAAATATTTCTTGGCTACCTTTCAGAGCAGAAGCCCTTCCAGGGCAGCTTACAGCAATAAAGCACAAAGAACCATTAAGATACTAAAAGTGATAAAATATAAATATAATATAAACAAGTAATCAAAACCAACACTAAAAAGCAACAAAATTATTTAAACCTTTTAGTACCAGATTAACAATATCCTTGTTTGGCAGCTCCTCTCAAACCATGGCTTGTGAGCTGGCATAGGCTCAGACATAATTCCAAATCACAGTTTGTATTTTCAAAGCATGGTTAAGTATTATGTCTAAATGAAGCCTAAGTAGCTAACTTGATGACCCTATTTCAGCCTTTTGTATGTGCAGTAGAGATGATCCATCTGAACCCCTGCATTGGATCAAAGCTTCTGGATGTATTCACATCCAGGATAGCCCACTGTGTCCTAATTTGTCCATGGAGGCTGTCGCATTGTACCGGGTACCCATGGGTGCCATTATGCTTTGTCATCTGGTGTGAACCCAGGTGGTATATGTTGTTGGAGGGTTAGACAACCCCCAGAAAAACCTAAAACAAGCCATGGGTTATTTGAGTGTTGTCTAACTATCAAACAAGCCCTTCTGCCTGCCTGAGTCCTCACGACATGGCAAGCCAGGTGCTCATGAGTGCCCAGCACAAAGTAACAACTCCCATGAGTAAATGAAGCCATGGTGGGCTGTTGCGTTGTGTAAACCAGGTCATTGCAAAGAGCACCTTTTATCAGCTTAGGTTGATATACCAACTACGCCCTTATCTGGACAGAGATAGCCTAGCTACAGTTATCCATTCTCTGATAACCTCTCGTTTGGATTACTGCAATGCGTCATACTGCCTTTGAAAACGGTACGGAAGCTTCAGCTGGTACAAAACAGGGCAGCCCGTTTACTAACAGGGACTGACCGGCGAGATCATATTACGCCAGTCCTTTTACAACTTCATTGGCTGCCAGTCCAGGTCCGGGCCCGATTCAAAGTACTGGTATTGACATTTAAAGCCCTAAACGGCCTGGGGCCAGGTTATTTGAAGGAACGCCTCCTCCCATATGTACCTGCCCGGACCTTAAGATCATCTACAGGGGCCCTTCTCCGTGAGCCCCTGCCAAAGGAAGTGAGGCAGGTGGCTACTAGGAGGAGGGCTTTCTCCGCTGTGGCACCCCGGTTGTGGAATGAGCTCCCCAGAGAGGTCCGCCTGGCGCCTACACTGTACTCCTTTCGTCGCCAGTTGAAGACCTTTTTATTCTCTCAGTATTTTAACACTTAATTTTAACTTAAATTTAAATTTTACTGTTTTAACTCTGTATTTTAATTTTATATCAATTTTGCTGCGTGGTTTTTATTCTGGTTGTGCTTTTTATATTGTATTTTGTATTTGTGCTTTTAACCTGTTGGTTGTCTTACTATGGTTTTAATTTTTGTGAACCGCCCAGAGAGCTTCGGCTATTGGGCGTTATAGAAATGTAATAAATAAATAAAATTGTTTCCAAAGTATATTTTCATATATTGTTACATAATTCAACAGTGGGCAATATCTAACAGGGTGCTGTGCCCTGCCAATTCCTTTCTGCAAGTGGTGGCCATTATTTACACAACGGATATTTATCGCTTCCAGGAGAACCATAAATGGGCTAATACTTGGGGTAGGTCAGCAGACAACAGAGCAGAGGAGCAAAGCTCACATAGCCAGTACCGCAAGCAGCTCCTCCAAATCCAGAAACAAGCGTTTCCACTCATTTTGGGGGTTCCTCTAGAAAATTTCTGTTGAGCAAATGATGAGCCCCACTTGTACAACGGAATCAATGGGAGGGGCTGCTTGCAGTACTGACTCTTTGGGGTGTGTAATGGAATAGGCAGTGCCCCATTGGATTCTGCCCACTGAAAGTAACTGTTACTATGTCAGAACAAAAGCTTAGAACTATGTACCCATTTTGGTTTTCTTTTAGTTGTAATACCTCCCCAGTGTGTGTATGTTGCCCTTCTATTCAGAATGTCCTCTTATGTCCAGGAATGAGTGGCCCTTGCATTTTAGGTGTAAACATGTTGTCTACTGTGGATTGTCACAATGCCTATCTTACTACTTTTTTAATGTCAAATTTTCTTTCTCATCTTTGACAGCTTCTTATTCTGCAGGAAATAAATACAACTTTTACCATTCTATTTATTAGCAAGAAAAGCAAGATGTAAAATAAGGGTGCACTAACATGAATAGGTATATGAGGTATGCAATGATAAAAAAAGTCTTTTAGAGCAGTTCAAATTTATTAGAGTGGCTTTATCACACCCTTATGATATATATATATATATATATATATATATATATATATATATATCTTATATATAACTATAACAAAATATTACCTCTAAATTTCAGTAGGTACTTCTTTTAGTTACAAAACAATTAACTCAACACCAAGACTTCTCAATGTGGTTGAGAAGTCTAATCTTACTAGTATGCATGACCATTACTTCTGTATAGATTTTAATTTGAAGCACCCAGTGCAAGAGGGGGACATATTTGTGGTTGGGGTGAATTTGTCATTCCACATTATAGTAGTGCATTTTGGATTTTGTAAAACTTATAGCTTTGGCTTGTGAAATAGGTACTACTGGTCTAAAAGTGTTTATAATTATTGATAAACAGCAGTCTTTTGCATAAGAGCAGTCACTTATATTTTAAGAGTGTACTTGTCGACATGTAATCTTAGAATATAGGCACCATGGCAACAGTTTTAACACAATCCCTTTAAACACATTGTTTGAAGAATAAAGAACAGCATCTTGACTGCTGTAGTCTTCTAATCTGCTTTACAAAAATGGTTTCTTATCCAGCAAAAAGCATTGCTCTTTAGTTCTTGTTGAACATCTGTCTCAAGTTCAAATATACTGGGAATGAAGAGAAGAAAGGTTGCAGTGGACCTGTTTTCAAAAGACAACCTAGTAGCTGTAAGTAAAGCTTTCCCAGAACTCTGCCCTAATCACCCTCCTGCTGATGTTTGTGTTCTGCTTCTAAAGCCTGCTTAAAATGTCACAACTGCCGTGTGGGATGCTGTAGGAAATGTCTCCCCTGGTCAGTGAGAGACCTGTTTGAAAACAATATAGACCATGTAAAATCTCGCCAGTGACACTCTTAAGAGAAGATGAGAGAACACTGTTTAAGTATATAGACATCTTGATAGCAAGTGCTATCCCGTTGGTTCAAGGCAGATGATAATACTGCACAATATGAAAATACACAATTCCTTATCCAGAACACTCTAATCAGAAAGAAGATATTAAACAAATGTAGCTAATCCATTCCTGTCCCTTTTCTTGCTTCCATCAAAGAAATTGTCCACTTCCTTCGTTATTTCATTCCCTTCAATCTTAGTGACTGATTGGTTGGAGTGTAGGGGCAACTAATTGCAAGGAGAGCCAGGATTTGCAATTGGCAAAGCTAATGGCAGATGAAGCAGGGTTTACATTAGGCAAAGTATCTTCGAGATCATGAGTGTAAAGCACAGTTGGGGTGGGGGGGGTGTCTGACACATAAAACAACACAAAAACCATTTTTTTCTGCTCTAGCAGAAACACATTGCACACAAAAGACAAACTTGAGGCCAATAAATAGTCCAAGATGCATTGTACATAGCGGGGTGGGAAGGGAGAGAACAGTCTGTACTAGGTACAGTTTCTTTAACCAGTTTCAAGAGGGACCACAGAAAGCCCTTGTCTTAATCCAGTTTTGAGGTTACCAATGCATGGATCACTATAGCCAGATCATTCCTATCTAGGAACAGCAGTAGCCAGTGTATTAACAGGAGCTAGTAAAAGATATTCCAAGTGACCAAGTCCACCTGAAGCTGTTTTGCGGAGTACCCCCAATCTATGAACCCAATTCTTCAGGGAGAGAACAGGTAACCTGCCTAATTCCCAGGCATGGGATCCACCCATCCACAGAGTCTCCATCTTCTCAGGATTCACGCCCTCATACTGCCCAATTCATAACAGAAAGTTGTATCTTGAGTGTTCCCATCAACCAGTCACAATGAACCTGGGGGAAATCAGACATAGCAATCTTCCTGGACATCTTACCTAAGCCTTAGAATTGGAGTTTTTTTTAAAATTTACATTTTGTTTTCCTGCAGCTGAGCTGCACTTGTGCACAAAGGATACTGAGAAGGTGAGCTAGCCAGGCACAGGCGGAGAGAGATGCATGTACAGCCAAGACAGGGAAGAGCTTAAGTTCACTGCAAACACACAGTTTTTTGCACAAGATCACAGGCAGCCTGGGCAATGGGGAAAATATTGGGCTCTTGCTGCAGGGAACTCTGGCAGGCATAAGAGTACTGGCTCTCTCACCCTAAAAAGCTGGCCTTCCACGAGTCCTCTGTAATTGTACACTTTTGAATGTACTGTATTGAATATTGACAGAATCCATCACCAAATACTTTACAAACTAATGAACTATTGTCCTTCAAGTGAAATTTGGCAGTATGCAACTGGAAAACTGGAGGCCTATCTTTTTTGTGGAGAAGTTCCTAGGGCTGTCAAAATTGATACTAGCAAACCTCCTCTTGGTTGGCCATACCTTGAATCTGACATAGTCTGGTACATGAGAAAAGGCAGGATCCATGATTTCTACTGCCTCCTGACTTCGTCTGCAGTCCTCTATGCTATATTTGATACCATTCCCTGGCATCCCTAACTTTCAGGGCTGGCTTTTCATGGGGTGCAGAGGCTGTAGCAGGAAGGAGTGAGTGGGCAAACCCTAATTCTGTGAACAGAACCCAGCTCACAGTTGTTAGGATCCAACTATTTGTTTAGAATATAGTTCTACAGAAGTGTTACTACTCTGAAGAACTTTGTAAACAATAAAATGCCTTATCAGCAGAAATGACCCATTGCATGCCTGTAATATGTGACCATCTGTATATGTAAGGCAGTTCGATAACACTTAACTCTGTAGGTTAAGATGACCCCTTTCTTAGCCACTCTGAATGTAGTGTTATTCTCTAATTGGCTTACCTTGGCAACCTGATAGTAATTGATATTCTGCTATGGAAAATTAAGTTCAAACTTTGCTACCATTCAGGAGGAGAGATGACACTATGTGCATGACTGTGTTCATCTGAGCACACTGACGCCTTTTCAGGTTTACTGTGAATATTTTCTAAACTCTAAGTAATTGCTTCTAGCCAGATTATAATATTCTCGTATTATTTTGTTTTAGGGTTAGGGATGATATCACACTTCTGTCTTAAGGATGAATAGTACTTCATCAATTGCCATTCTAAATGCTTTCCTTAATAAAGATATTTATCTGCTAATATACCACTGTAGCATGAGTATATTTTGAATTATATATATATGGTACTTTACATATGAGGTCATTATAAGGCCATGTGGAGACTCCACATGGTATTACACAGGGTTTACTCTTTTATTGTCTTCTGGACCCACATAATTCATATGGCTGCTGGAGTTCTTATGCAGCTTTACTATCATTTAGGGCTTTCTCTCTTATTTCCGGAGAGGCATGGATCTGTGTATGCATTACAGCCTTTCTCTGAAATAAATGGGGTCATCTCTATATTCAAAAGGTCCATGTGCCGTTTTGAGTTCACATGTATCTGAATAGTTTGGATTATCTCTGAATTCTCAATCTGCTAATACTGTATTAATTTATAACATCATTTGCATTATCTCAGGGCTGATTTCCATGTTAATTTTTGTATGACCAGCTTGACTCTTACATGTGATATTTTCTAACATGGATAAGTACTGTTCTTACCTTGATATATGTATTGGAAGTTGACACTTCTCCTGTATTGTCTATGTGGGAGAAGTGTCATTCCATGGGAAGAAAATAATGTCCAGAGGACTGTCATCCATTGCCAAAATAATATGTTTAAAGGGGGAGATGAATGAAAGAAACTGCTGTTTCTTGATCCAGAAATGCTAGGACTGAACCAGGCCATTGTCCAATACATGAGCTTGTGAATAAATGCTATCCTAGAACCAGGATAAGATGTCATATCCAAGAATTAATTAATCATTGTGTTGAATATATGTTCAGGTATCTCCCCCCCTCCCCCATATTATTACAATAATTTAAGAATGCAGACATTGGGAACTGCCAATATTTTAGTATAATTTCTTAGCAAAGAACTAGGAATAGTTAATACTTTTAAAATTCTGTAGGCAATTGAATATATACTATAGGCACTGTAGTTTAATTGTGCTATTATGATGAATTTCTTCGCAAAGTACATGCTCTCAGAGCCTGTTTTCTTAGGATTCTCATTTTATATAATCTTATTTTTGATTGTTTTTTTCATTATCAGTTTTCATGTTGAGAATTTTTAGCATTTCTAAATGAGGTGCCTGTGTTTTTCTGACAAATATATGTAAAAATGGTCCTTTTAAGACCTTGCACTTTTAATGAACCATTTTATTGTCGACATTTAGAATCCAATAGTGTGCCTTTTGGTGACGTTGTTTAGAATTTTAATGCATTTTAGTTCTCATTCGGCACGGCCTATGTGCTCCTCACGGGAGGGTCTTTAGAAATAGGATTAACTTCTACAGGAATGCATTAGCTATGCCACAGAAGTAGGCAAAGCTTTAACAAGCCTGATAGATTGCCCCATGCTTCAAATCCTCCTAACTCCCCCTCCCTTTTTTATTGACAGCTTTTCATTGAGCGCCTAGAAGCATTAGTGTATTTAGGAGTTAGATGTTTTGTATGATCCTAGGCTGATCTCATATTCGCTTTCTGAAATTAATTCGACACTGCTTTACATGTTAATCCGCAAAGGATTGATTTTGAGAAGGTCAGAGTAGAGCAGTCTCAGAAAATGGAAGAAAAGCTCTACTTAAAACAGCTCATTTCAGTTCCCAGAATTGCATATAGCTGCCTTTTCATTGTGACACTTAGCCAGCTGTAGGAGACTTGGTCTTCTTGCAGAATATATCAAACAGCATTGTTTGATGTGAGCTGCAGAAAGTTGAACTAATTAAGTTTAGCTTCATTAACCAATTGCAGTTTGCAAATTGCACAACTATACTTGAAAGACTACAATATAATAGACTGTCCAGTCTTCTTTGGATCATAAATCTTAATAGTTGAATGGTTCTTTAATGACAACATAAATAGAGCTTAAATAAAAATAAAACAACTTGTCCTTAGATTTTTTTTTCTTGTGTGCTTTGACTTTCCTTTCTTGGATTTTAGTTGCTAAAATAGAAAGTAGATATACACAGCAAGGTGTTTACAGTATGCTGCAAGTTGATATTGGCTTGCTAGAGATAAAGAATCTCCTTAGTATACAACTAAACTATTAACACAGAGTAGTGAATTTCATTGATAACAGCATTGCCCAAAATGTGTGCTAACAGAGGAAAGCAATGTAAATATGGGAGTAATCCAGTCTATTGTAAAAGCACTTCATTTTAACTGTAATAGGATACCATTCATTGAGGAGAAACTACCATGATTATTTTTGAAATGCTAAAATGTTGCTAATAACTGTCTATTGAATATACATACATGTGTATACATCCACAAATTACTTTCACAAGATAATAAACACTCAGCATGAAATTGGCATAGAGGCCCTTCACTAACAAAAGAGTTGCACACAAGTTTTAAAAATTTGTATTGGAAATGTGGGCTGCTTGTAGATTTCCTGGAAGCATCTGTCTAGCAGCTTGGCCACAACTGGAAACAGGATGCTGAATAATAATAATAATAATGATAATAATAATAATAATAATGGTATCCCGCCCTATATCAACAAGCACGGTGGCACAACAAAGAAATCCTAGCATACGTTTCACGTTGGTGGGACGCGAAGGAGGGCTCCTCCAACAGATCTCAAGTCTCAGGTAGGCATCTATAAGGGAGAGGCACTCCCTCAAGTATCAAGGTCCCAAGCCGTTTAGGGCTTTAAACATCATTACCAACACCTTGAATTCTGACCAGAAATGTATAGGCAGCCAGTGCAATTCCTTTAAGACCGGTGTTATATGGTCTCTGTACTGATTAGCAGTCTAGGTGCTGCATTCTGCACTAGCTGCAACTTCCGAGTCATCTTCAAGGGCAGCCTCACATAGAGTGCATTGCAGTAGTCTAATCAGGAAGTTATGCATGTGTGCACTACTGTGGCTAGGTTATCCCTGTCTAGGAAAGGCTGTAGCTGGTGGATCAGCCGAAGCTTGCCCCAAATATTCTGGGTCACGGAGTCCACTTGGACCTCCAGTGACAAGGATGGATCTAGGAGTACTCCCAAGCTACGCACCTGCTCCTTCAGAGGGAGTGCAACCCCATCCAGAACAGGTTGCTTACCCAATTACTGAACTCAGGAACCACCAATCTACAGAGCTTCTGTCTTACCAGGATTCAGCTTCAGTTTATTAGCCCTCATCCAGCCCATTACAGCCTCCAGGAACTGGTCCAGCACCTTCACAGCCCCAGCTGACTCAGAGGACAAGGAGAAGGACAGCTGAGTATCATCAGTATACTGATGACACCCAACCCCCAAATCCCTAATGACCTCACCCAGCGGCTTCAAATAGATCTTGAACAGCATGGAGGATAGAATAGAACCCTGTGGCACCCCACAGCTTAATAGCCATGGGGTGGAACAGGAATCCCCCAATACCACTCTCTGGAATCAGCTCTGCAAGTAGGAGCAGAACCACTGTAATAAAGTGCCTCCTACTCCCATATCGCAGAGCTGATCCAGTAAGATACCATGATCAATGGTATCAAAAGCTGATGAGAGATCCAGGAAGATCAACAGGGTAGCACTCCCCCTGTCTTTCACCTGGAATAGGTTGTCAGTCAGAGCAGCCAAGGCTGTTTCAGTGCCGTGCCCTGGCCTGAAACCAGACTGAAATGGGTCCAGATAACCAGTTTCCTCCAATAACATTTGAAGCTGTCCAACCACCACACGCTCAAGCATCTTGCTCAAAAGAGGATATTTGCGATAGGGCGGTAGTTCTCACATACCTCTGGATCCAAGGAGGGCCTCTTCAGAAGGGGGTCCACTACAGCCTCTTTTAAGGCAGCAGACACCACCCCCTGACAAACTGAGGCATTTACCACCCCTGGACCCACCTCCGCTGGATTGTATTAGCCAAGATGGGCAAGGGTCAAGCTTACATGTGGTGGGACGGACTGATCCAAGCATCTTGTCCACATCATCATGCTGTAACAACTGAAACTGATCCCAGGAAGTATGACTAGATGGGGCACTGGACACCTCCCCGTCGTGTTTCTCAAGAAACTCCTGCTTTCGATAGGAGACAAACAACGAGGCCTGCTAAGTAGTCCACAAAGCCTTTATTAAGCAATTAACATCTCTTCCCACCTGAAGAGAGTCTAGCGTCTTGGAAACTTCCCCCTAGGCAAAACTATGCAAACTAAGCGAGACAATTGTCCTATCAAGGAGAACAGAAAACCTTTTCCCAAAGCCTGTTACTTCAGAGAGGCTGATTCAGAGGCGGCTTTCGGCGCAGTGTGAGCTGAGCCGACTTTCTCACGCCCTCCTTTAGCTCAGTGCGTGTTAGCCTGTGGTGCAGCCTAGCATCAGCCAGCCTGTCAGGGCGCTCTCCTCCAGAAGAGCCATCGCTTCCCACTGAATGTGTAGAATTTGCCCTTGAGGAGCTAAGCTCTGGAGAGAGATCTCCAGCTGGAGGAGCAACCGTGAGAGGTATCTCCCCCACTGGTACAGGCTGGTCTGGTGCCGACTCCTCCACTTCAGAGTCTGATTCTGATTGATTAGCTGAAACACCTTCTTCCAAAACAGTGGGGGAACAGGGCTAGACATGACACCTCCGGGCTCTGCAATAACTGTAGCATCAAATTCTGAACTAATTCAAGCAATTTTCTCCTTGAAGTGCCTAGCAAATTTGTTGCAGCAGATGACCAAGGGTTCCAATCCCGATTTCTCTGAGTCCAAGCCTTGTCCCAACAGGTTCTTAACCACTTGGAATAATTCTGCTGGATGGCATTTTGAGAATGAAATGGAAGAGGCATAATAAGATATATATTTTTTGCCATCCTCACTGCCGCACAATAGGCACAACGAAGAACATATTTTCTTTGATGTCTACTGATTTTGCTGGAGTTAACTTTCTTAGGCGTAAACATGCTTAGGAATGTAGCTTTTTAAAAAACTTTTAATTTGTATGTCCAAAATCTCTTTCCTTAGGATACAGCAGTGGAGCACCTACATAGCAGGGGCGGGGGGGGGGTTTGTTCCCCTCACCATCTTTCCTCTGGAGCCACCTACACTCCTTTCATAGAATCATACAATTTGAAGGGGTGTTGGAGGTAATTTAGTCCAATGCACTACTCAATGCAAGATGCAATACAGCATCCATGACAGATGGCTGTCAGCCTCCTACAAAGGAGAGCCAACAATCTGTTCCATTCCGATCAGCTCTTACTATCAGGAAGGTTCTCTGAATGTTTTCCTGAAATCTGCCTCCCATTGGTTTTAGTCCTGCTCTCTGGAATAACTGAGAACAAGTCTGCTCCATCTTCTGAGTGATAGCCATTCACATATTTGATGACTATTATATTATCTCCCCTTAACCATCTCTTCAGGATAAATATACCCAGGCCGTTCAACTGTTCCACCTAGGATTTGGTTTCCAGACTCCTCATTGTCCTGGTCATCCTCCTCTGGTAATAGTCCAGTTTGTCAGTGGCCTTGTTAAATGTAGCATCCAGAACTGAACATGATATGCCATATGCAGCCTGACCAGGGCAGAAAGGAGTGAAACTGCAGTCGATGTATTTGCCTGAATGTGGGAAGGCTTAAATTGGGTAGAAAGCCGTCCCCATATGTGCCAGCCTCTGCCCCATCAGCTCTTGACTTCTCCACCTTGTGCAGGAGGTCTGAAGGGGCGAGTAGGACTCTAAATGTGATTAGGCTTGTGGGATCAGGGCCCCCAGAACTCATCATTTATTCTTATTATCTTCTTCCTGATCTCTAACCAGTTACCAGTCCATAAGAAGATCTGCCCTTTTATCCCATAAGTGCTCGGTTTACTCAGGAGCTTTTGGTGAGGAACTTTGTCAAAACCACTTTGAAAGTCCAAGTATTCAATTTCTAATGTAGCACATGAAATATAATATTGTTTTATGTTAATCTGGAATAATTGTCACTAATTTATTGCATATTCACAATCACTGATACAGTTTATAATCTCTACTTCCACATACTTTTGCCTGTGAAACTTCTTGAAAACTCTAAAATAGAATGACTTAGGGAAACTAGAACTAATACATAATGAATATTGATTTTTCTAGATGGAAAAAATGTGTTTGACAGACTATAGTCACCTTTCACATGTTGTTGCAGGGCATCTAAATTTCATGATACAATTGTGAAATGGGTGTGTTTATATCGAAGTCTCACAGAAAATATTTCAATAAATGATTGTCATTTTGAATCAGTGCTCTAGTTGCTTACAATATTTGAACAAAATATAAACTCTCAACACAATCCATCTTCTCCTGTGTATGTAAAATAACAAATGGAGGAATTGTTTGGTAGGGGGAAAGAGGCAGGGAGGCAGAGAGTAGAGCCTGTGGCAGAGCTGGGGGAAGAACTTTTGTAAACCGCCCAAAGAGCTTCGGCTATTGGGCGGTATAGAAATGCAATAAATAAATAAGTAAAACTCTCTCCCTTATCAAATAAGATTTGTGAGGCAGTACCTGAACTGGGTCTACATATTCTCTTTCCAATAGATGGTCAGTGCTGGTTGCAGCTGTTAAGTAAGGGGGACTTCTTGATTTAGGGTCAAACTACACAATACATTAAATACATAGAGTGCAGCTGACCTCTTTTCCTGTTTTACTCATATATAAGTGTACGGGGCAATTTAGTTTGGGGCCACTGGACAAGGGATAGGGGAGGTCTTTGCCTCTCCATCACTTGTTTTCCAAAATGTACTTATACATGGGAAAGCTAAAAAAGAGCTTTTTAGCTCCCAGGAAGGAAGAAATTTTGAAAAACAAATGGTTGGGGGAAGGTTTAAACTTACAAATCACTTACTGGTATAGTTAGCTAAGTAGATCCCTTCTACCACTGTAGGTCACGGCTATCCCATAAAACTGAGCATGTGTGCTTATATAGAATTCATGAAAAAGTCTACTTAGAATTAGAACCTACTGATTAGAATCAGGATCACAAAAGAATACATAGCAGGTGTTCTAGGTCAACACAGAAGCAGATCCTAGAAGCATGACAGGATACAGGTCTAGAACTGAGGCTTCAGGACAAAGGTTGCAAATAGTGTGAAACAGCAAGAGAATTTGCCTTTCTTTTTTTAAAAAAATACTCTTCAGCATTCTAGTTTACACAGTCTTTCAAGAACAAATTTTAAAGATACATCACTCTTGAACTAAATTAAACTCTTCCTGACTTAAACATACTGCCTCTTCCTGACTTAAACTTATTACAGTCTTTGTTTCCCAGGCTGTCCTCTCTGGCAGAAAAAGATTTATTATTACTTATTAAACTTATTATTACTACTTATCATGATTTAACTCTGAAGTAGCACATGTTAGATTAACTGTTCCAAGTAAAATATGGACATATGGAAGGACCCACTGTATAGTTACAATGCCTGGTATATTTCTTAAAATAATTATTTATATAGTGTTCTTTACTCCAACCTTGGGCAATATTTTTAATGTACAACACCATGGCAGAGTTATCAAGTTTCCCACTCATATATGGCTAAATAACCAGTTTTAAGTCTACTTTTTTGTCTGAATTATAAAGCATGTTATGTAGTTCAATGCAGCTGTTTCCCTATGTAAAAGAACTGGTTAAGATTTTTTATTTGTTAAGATGTTGAAACTCATCTTTCCAGGGTTTATTCCCAGATTGTGGCTGCAACCTCACTGAAACTTAAGAAAAAGCAGTAGTTTACTCTCATAGGAAAGTGATTCACTATGGGGCTGCTGCATAACAAAGATACATTAAGTCCTTATAGGTATATTGTATTGAGTGCCTATATTAATCTAAGTGCTAAAATGGCGGGATAAGTACAGTCAAGGCAAAGGGAAGAGATGTGAGGGAGGTGAACTACCTGACTACTTGGAAAAGCCCATTCAAAGTAGCCTGCCAGTAAAAATTGTTGGTGAACAAGGTTCCAAATTATATGAGTCTGTGTCATATATGTGTGTTTAAAAATGTGTGTCCCACTTTTCTTTATGAAATAAATGCAAAAATGTACATAAAACACAGTAAAAACTAGGGATGTGCATTTGATTCGGCCAAAGGCGACGCTAAATCAGGCCCCTTTGAACCATTTCTGCTGTTTTGTGAGGTGAAGCAGGCTCTGAAGTGACCAAAACCAAAGCTATTCCCTGCACAAGGCTTCATTCACAATATAGCTTCAGAAAGGCAGACTGTGTGTCTCAAAAATAGTGTCTTCTGCTTTTTCACTAACACTGATAATGGGATGGGAAAGTGGAGCTGAGTGACTGACAGGTCTGTCTCCTAATCATTGGGCATATTTTATTAGGAGCATTTCAATCATTGTGCTTTGGGGGAGGGCATGGGTGGGACTGTTGAGATGGCCATCCTTCCATGTGAGTGCTGCTGCACTGATAGGGTTCCTATGGGAAGCTAGTTGGCCGCTGTGTGCAGGGCCAGGCAAAGCTGGTAATAGGCCCAGGCCAGATAGCAAATGTAGGCCCTATTTCAAACTGCTCATTAAGTTTTTTTAATCAGTTCTAAATACATATGAAATAGAGCAATTTATTTTTTTAAAAAGGTAATGGCAAGCACTTTTATTCGAGATGTATATAAGACATCACTTCTTCACATTCAGAAATGCTTCACGTGCTTTTCTTTGGGCAAATTCATCATCAGCAACAGAAAAATCAAGCAACTTTGCCCAGGAGGACTCAGAGTAGGCCCCTTCAAAATCAGAGGCCCATGCCAACTGGCCCCACTGACACACACACACACACACACACCCGCCCAGCCCTGGCGGTGAACAGAATGCCGGACTAGATGGACCGTTGGTCTGATCCAGCAGGGCTCTTCATACGTTCTTATTTTCCAATGTCCCTAGACTTCACTATGAAAAGTGGCTTAAACTAGTTTTCAGTCATCATAACTCCCTAACCCCTGTACCTATCTTTATGAAACTAGGCAGTTTTTTGCTTGGAGACACCCATAGATGTGTGCCATTTTTATACAAATTGCCAAAGCACTCATGGGATGTTAAAATTTGGTTTTGGGAGGATCAGGCCATTTTCGGAATCATTGAATTGGGGTCCTGAATCAAAACTTGTGGTCAGTGCACATCTCTAGTAAAACCGTCTAAAATACAAATAGATATTTCATACAATAAAAACAGAGCAAGGCAAAAGAATTTTAAGATGAAAACAGCGTGACAAAATTAGCAGCTTAACTGAAGCTCAAAAAGAAGGAGGTCCACAACCTGAGGGCGCAACAGAAAAGGGTGAGAAGGCTATATAAAGATGACATGTTATGATTGTGCACAATAAATCATATATCATGTTATTAATTTAGACTTGAAAATATCGTTACATCAGTTTTAAGAATTTAGCACCTTGTTATGCAAAATTTTCGTAAAGGAACATTTGTCCATATCATACTTTTTTCTGATTAGTTATATTGATAACAAGGTAACACTTATGATTGCACACTTTTAAGTGTTTTCCTCCACAATGTTTATTAACAATTAGAACCTAAGCAACATATTCTGCTTCAGCTGGGTGGTGAGTCAAAACTTATACGAAGCTGTGTGTGAGTTTTAGCTGTGTGTTTGGCACAGTTGGGAATGTTGGGAAACCAGTTAATGATTTGGTGTGACCAGTAGTGTAATTCCATTGTTGGGGGGGGGGGGGTTGGGATTCAGTGAGATGTTGCTGCCAAGTCTTAGCCCACACAGTTTCTGCTTTCAAAGATAAAACTGCACTGTAACCTCTTTTCCTAGAGATATAGACTTAGACCTCATCTACACATCCTGAAATGCCAGAATAGATGGTAACACTTCATGTTTAAAAACAAAATACTGAAGTAAAAATGCTAGTCCTCAGTGAGAAACGTTCTAGTGTACCTGTTCTTTATTGTATTAGTTTTGTTTTATTTTTATCAAGATGGATTTTTGTGCTGCAGTCCATTCTTCCATCTCAGGACTCTACCATTTCATTCACATCATTCTACTACATGCACTGCCCAGGACATTGTCTTAAGACCAATTAGGGGCAAGAAGGAAAGTGATAAAAGAATAAGAAATAGTTTTGTAACTATCTATAGAATATAGTATCAACTCACTAAAATCTGGGGAATATTAACTTATATTTTTTAAAAGTTGGTTGATAAATGCCATTGTTCACAATCACAACCCCGTATATAAATGTTTCTTACAAAATGTATTTTTCTGTAATTTCTTTCTTCATTTGCAGGGATATTAGAAGCAAAATAATATTTTAGGTTTAGTAATAAAGCCAAATATTTAGTATGGAAATAACTCAGTGCTGCCTCCTTTATTTTGGTTCTATTTGTACAATCCCCAGCTGCATTATCTAACCCCAATGAAGAAAATTAAGTCAATGTAAAAGTATACTCTGTTTTTTTACAGAGAGGTCACGAATACTCTTTCTTCCCTTGGTAGTCACCAGTGTTCTTATTACACTTCATTTATATAGTTGAAGGACTCAAGAGAGCCAGCTGGGCTCCCTGTCTGCACTCATCAAGTGTTAATTTCTGAAAGAGGTACTGCTGTCATGAACAAGTGCCGAAGGTACTCTGGTGGTCCTGCCAAACAACAAGAGCTCTTAATTAGCGCCAATGTTCAATCAGGCTGCTTAACCTGCCACAGAGCTGAGGAGGTCATGTTCCTTCCTGCGGCATTGCCAACAGAAAATACCCGAGAACAGACCCCAAATGTTTCTTTTACTGTAAGAATAGTAGCTGAAGGAAACCGTTCCTTGAACAGTGTGTGGCACTCCTTTTGAGGGTTATGTACAGAGGGCTCGGTATGTGCTTTGAAAAACAAAATCCCTCTACTGTAAATCTTCCAGATTATTTTTGAAGGATGTTTTTCTTTTTATTTGCCTGTCTTAAATACGGTAGTTTGAACCAGCTGCTTCTGATCATACTTTTGAAGACTTTGATGAGCACAACTATTTAACTGTTAAGCATATGCAATGCAGTATGCCTGTTCTGCAGAGAACGTGTGTGCTTGACAAAATTTTAGAACAGAAAAGTAATTGTACAAGAGAAAAGTAATTAGTTTTTTTCAGTGTAATTTTAATCATGTGCTTCACAAGCTTCGTATGCATTTTAATACCATCTCATATAAATAACTGTTCTTATGGAAGGTGTTGACCAGCTAGGAATATAACTTTCTACATAGTCTGTTGAAAAGTGTGGAATGCCATGCTTACTTATTTTGAGGTTACAAATGCCATTTCCATATTTCAAAAAACTATTGCTCTTCAACAGATGTTTTAACAAACTTAATTCCAGAGTCACTTAGGAAAATGACTCTGCAAGAGATTCCTTACATGACATTCAAGATGCTGTTTCACATCTACATTGGAGAATGCATTTAAACATTTTGCAAAGCAGGGATACACATTCTTTAGTAACATGTCACATTATTGTGTTGTGATTCATTCATTCTTCTACTGACCTTGCTAATTACCAGTGCCGCACAACCTGGACTAGTTCCAACAGTAAAATATATTATATCATTCCTTTCTTAAGATGTACAGGTATTATTCAAGTTGTCTTTGGCTTTGACATGGAATACAATTACCTTGAATTGAAAAAAGCTAGGATAAGGATATTTATCTCTGTAAATATGTGTGGCCCAGTGTAGATATAACACTTAACTACCATGGGTTTATGCTTTATGTCCAAATAATCAAACCATGATTTTTGATTGTCCCTAAACTAGAATGAGAAATTGTGGTTTGAAGCAGTATCTGTTAAGCAAACACAGGTGACATATTTCATTATTGTTTTGATTTCTTTTATCTTATTGCTCACAAGCAAATCTTCTAGTAAATTAAACACTTGCAACATTTATTGCAAACAAACTGACATTGAAGGCTTACAAATAGTCAATGATAGTGACTTTAGAAAGTAGGGTGATTCAAAATGAATTTGAGTTGTGAGTCAAGGAGTGGGGGAGAACAATTCTCCCAACAAATTGTTTTTGTAAAAGTAGGGGAAGGGTTGGGATTCATGCCCATTGCATATTCATGCAGTAGCAGTATTTGCAGAAGTATAACATCTTTGGCTCATTTTTTAATTTTTGTTTGAATGTATAATATTTTTATTAATGTTTTTGCACGCTATCTACAAATAAGTTTGAAGAAAATTGAAATTTAAAAAATGGTCTTTTGTATGGGAGATCTCCAATCTCATATTAGGAATGTATGTCAGATTTGGTTGAAATACAATCTAAATCTGCCCCCTTTGGACCATTTCTAGTCCTTCCTGAGGCAAAGCAGACTTTCTTCCAAAGTGACCATAACTAAAGCTGGACCCTGCAAGAGGCTTCATTTGTAATTTGGATTTGGAAAGGCAAACAGTGTCTCCAAAACTAACGCCTTTTGCTTTTATTCCTCTAAACCAGGGGTGGGCAGCTATGAGAGCTCAATTTTTGCTCCTCACCCCAGAACCCTTCCCATGGGCCAGAAGCACCCTGCGGGTAGCGGAAAGAAGAATAAAATTTTAAATATGAAAGATTGCATCCTTAGCAGCTATGAAGCACCAAAAGAGTCAAATTTCGCTACACATGCCATTTTCTGGTTTTCAATAATAATAACTCCCTAGCCCCTCCTGAAATTTTGCAGGCTTGTTGCCTGGAGACACCCCCATATGATACGTGCCATTTTCATACAAATTGCCTGAGAGGACTCTCCTTCCATATAAACTGCTGCACCTATCCTTATGAAACTGCTGTTTTCTTATTTGGGGCCACTTCTATGCTGTCTGTTATTTTTAGAACAATGGTCCACAAGGAACATAGGATATCATCAAAATGTAAAGACTGCTCTTGTACAAAACTCCTTGCACTTATTCATCTGAAACTTGGCAGGTTTGATTCCCTCAGAAGGCGCAACTTTCCCTGCAAATTTTATATAATTCTGCCAAGAAATTAAAAAGGCATTGGCAGTTCTCTTTTTAAAAAACCAATCAAAATATAAAGGTACATAGCACAAATTTCTGAAATTTGGCAGATGCAATCCCCTTCTAAGGGGTACTATGCCAGCAAATTCCCTCCACGTTTAAAAATAGGCAAAATGTTATAGCTGGTATTTTTATTTCCATGATACTCAGTGGAAAGCAGGGAGCCTCAGTTTTTTTTTAATTTAACTTGGGTTTGGTACTCAAGTTGAAGCAGCCTCTGAATTGTTCAGACCAGAATTGAGCTGTTTTCCAAAATATAGATTTGGGATTTGAGTCGGTTCCCGAACCTCTTATTCATATTGGAGCTCTTGCATTGCCAAAAAATTGCCATATAATGGCGGTCCCAAAGATTTCCATTGCATTTAGATAGATTTACAACGCAATCCTATGCTTGTCTACTCAGAAGTAAATCCCACTGGATTCAATGGGATGTAACTCCCAGGTAAGTTTGTATAGAATTGCCGCTTCAGTGTTCTCTTTTTAAACTTACTTAGCACAGATGCTACAAAGAGGTACCCATATAAAATGAATGGTTATTTGCCTTTTTAGTAGTTTCCATTGGTGTTTTGCAAATGAAAAGGTGAAAAACCCTGGGTATGTCTGGAGACTAATAAACAGTTGCATAGCTGTAAAAGATGGATGACTGCTAAGACTGTTCTGTTGACTCAACCCCTGTGCATTAGAAAAGCGTACCTTACCCTTTTCACAGTGAAAATACTTTGGAATGTTTTCTCGTCTTATTGTGCATTTGGAAGGATGGCATGCTAATCCTTTTGTACATACATGCTTATCATGGCAACCACTTTGTTCTGACGGTTTTACACAAGCCTGAAAGAATGTAATGTATCTGTTAAATAAGGACTTTGGAAAAAGATTGTTTGCTGTCTGTCTTACAAGAGTGAATGCTGGTATTTGTGGAGTTCTTCTCATTGTCTTCATTTATTTTCAATTGCTATTTTAGGTAATAGTTTAATTTTATGTAAACTCATTATAAGGAAAAGGGGAGCTTAGCCTTTCTGAGGCTCATCAAAAGTAGTAGTATAGTTACTACATATTGGACTGGCTTGAACTGAAGTGTGCTATTCAGTTTCTTTAAGTCTGTATTAAGTTACATGGGTTATGTCCAGTGTATAACATTTCTGCAGTGGAGAAATATATGTGAAAATGTTACATTGATGTAAAGAACCTCTATGCCCCTTTCATGTTGCAGTCCTGTGAAGAAGAAAATGTTACATTGGAATCTACCCCCATGAGTTCATGTAGGGAGGCAGTTTGTTCCCCATGTTAGTTAAATGTCCTCCAGGGGGCACCATTGTAATTAGTGTATTGGGCAGTAACTGTTACACTGGTTGGGGGATCTATGGGGAGGTGTAATAAAAATGGAACTAGAAGTATCAGCAGCAGGTTTTTGTCTTCTACTTGTCAGTAGAGTTGGGGACAGAGGGTAACTAACCCTGTGTGTAAAGGGCAGCAAAAATGGAAGGGCTGAAATCCAGCAGAGTCAATACATTGAGTGTTGGAGGGGAGGGGAAACAAGCAGAAATCTTGTGGGGGTGGGGGTGTCAGACTATGCACAAGCCCTAAAACAATATATTCATTGACCCAGAAGTCCACAGGGGAAATTTGTAGAATAGGCTAGCCTGTAAGAGTAAACAAATCAAGTGTGTAAGTGTGTGAGGTTGTGTGTGTGTTGTAGTGGACATTATGTATGCACATAAAAAGAAATATTAAGTATTACGTTTAATGTCACAACGTGTGTGTTTTTAATTCCTGCAACTGGAGCTTATAAGTAGCTTGGAAACTATATAAGAGCGCTTCAGTATCATTCCCATTCTTTTATAAAGAGCTTTAGTATCTTTACTGCAAGGCACATACTTTCAAAACAGTGCTGGCTTTCCCTGGATTTCCTTTGGTGTAATTGGTTGAAATAATTTTAGTAACTGTTCTGAATAGACTGAATCTGTATAGCCATTGCACTGTTTTGTGATGGCTTCAAAGTAGCTGAAGTATACACAAAAATGCTTGGGGTGGGGAGGGGGAATAATCCAATGAACAGTAGATATAGAGCTTCTGTGATAACAGAAACTTAATTCTAGGTCTGAGAAACAGGTAGCCATGTGAACAGCTGGCAAAATGTATGGCAGATACTGTTTTTAGAGAAATAAAACTCTAATGGTAGTATCCAATAGGGGTGGTGTGCAGGCCCTGTGCTGCCATAGAGGCAACTCAGGCGGCGGCCTAGAGCGCCAAGCAAACGAGGGCGCCGAACAGCGTACCCGGAAGCTGCTCTCCTAGAGCGGTTTCCGGGCACGCTGTTCCAAAGCCGCCGCCCAACCCCAGCGTCCTGGCTCCTTCAAAGCCAGGATGCTGGGGTTGGAGGCGGAGGCTTCAGTACGACGCGCCAGGAAGCCACTTCCAGGTGCGCCGCTTCAAAGCCTCTGCCCCGCCCCCCAATCCCAGCATCCTGGCTTCAAAGCCAGGAGCGGGTGTGGAGGGGATGGGGCGGAGGCTTCAGTACAGCACGCCAGGAAGCCACTTCTGGGTGCACCGCTTCAAAGCCTCTGCCCCACCCCCCAACCCCAGCGTCCTGGCTTCAAAGCTGGGAGCGGGCGGTGAGCAGGTGAGTGAGGGGGGAGCCAGAGCAGTGAGCAAGCGAGCGAGTGGGGGCGGCGGGTGAGCGAGGGGGGAGCCGGAGCGGTGAGTGAGCGGGTGAGCGAGGGGGGAGCTGGAGTGGCGAGCAGGTGGGGGGAGCGGTGAGTGAGCAAGCGGGCAGGTGGGCGAGCGAGGGGGGTGGTGAGTGGGCGAGCGAGGGGGCGGGGTAGAGGCTTCAGAACGCGCCTGCCTAGGGCGCAATATAGTCTGGCGCCGGCCCTGGTGGTGCGCTTCTAGGGGCAAGCCCCAATGCACATGAAAACATTGGTTCTGGAAGCCGCCCAACCTGTCCCTTCCAGAAATCCGCGTTTTTGTGTTCACATACTATATGCTAGGAAACCCCATGAAATACATGACTTGCTTTTTCTTTCTCTTCTGAGCTTTATTCATTGATGATCAATGATGGGTTGAATCCAGAGTAGTTACACAAATTATTCATGATTTCAGTGGGAACTAGTGCAACTAATTTATAATTGGCTGGATCCAGACAATGCAGTGGAGCTAATACAGTTTTGGATTTGATGACTATGAGCTAAATAAATGGCCAATCTTATGATGGTGTAAGGAAGAAGAATAAGATAACTGTAAAGCACTTTTCACATTGAGTACAAGCAAAATAGATGGATGGATGAAATTCATACATGTACATACATAAACTCCTATAGCTGAATATTCCATTTCATGCATGATTTGGTTTGTTCTGTGCTGAAATTCTTCCTGGTTTCTTATAGTTAGATGTCAAAAGTACAGCTCTCAGATTTTTCTTAGACTATGTATGTACCAAATTCCATCTTTGCAGATATTGTGGAAGTACTAAAACCATAATGAATATAATTAGTGTACTCTATTTGAGAAAGCTAGAATTCAGTACGTACACTGTCCATGATAATGCAGTTACCAGAAACTTATAAAAACAAGACCTTTGTACATTTCACGTACAAAGCAGGGGGCTTGAAGTATATCCCCAAATAGTTACTAGTTACTCTAAAAGGCCCCAGTTTTGTGGTACAAATGCTGTGTTTCAGATTTCTGTAGTAATGTGAGTATCTTGTCCAAAATACCAAACTTGAAAAATCCTCAAAGAGAAATTTCTTTGAGGGGAAGGCCATTTAAAATGAATTTATGTTTTCATATGTTATTTTATAGACCAATTTGTAATCCTTAACTGTGGGCCAATTAATGAATGACTTGTGGGATTGGCTGTTGAGTGTCTCATTCTTTTTCCTTCTTTATATTTCAGTACAGGATGAAAGTAATCATGATGTTCACTAAGGTCAAGGAATACTCAGCTTTGCATTTTATTGTTTTTCCCAATTTCAGTTGACTTAACCTTATAACTTAATGCTGTATTTTTGCCATTGAACATGTTATCATTAGGGCAATATTAAGAGCACAGCATCCACAATGTTGGATTTATATTCTGTGAGGTTCTAAAAATAATTTGAAAAATTACAAGCAATATATTGGTAATATGATATGAAGTTTCTGAATAAGATCATTAGTGAAATCCAGCTTAGATTTATAGTAATGAGAAATTGTTAGCAGGTAAAGATCTCTTGGTAGCCTTTGTGAAAAGAATTGACCGTCTGACTACCCTTTCCCATTAGACAGATGTTTTCATCGTAGAAAGAGTCACTAAGGATACCCTTCGTTGCTGGTCTCAGCAAGAAAGAAAACAGTTAAGAAAAGATAAAAGGATTGAGCTTTATCAGGTATATTTCAAGTTGTCAAAAACTGAGCTCTCTATTGAAGTACTGATTTATGAGACTGCCTGTGGCTCAGCAAATTTCATATGTGCTAAATATATAGATCTCTCTCTCTCTATATATATATATTTTTTCTAAGAGAAAGGGATTTTAACCTTTTTTAAAAAAAAAATGCTTATAAATGTTATATTGACTGCTTGTAGAACACCCATGTCAAAGTTTAGTACAGAGACTTTACAGTAAGTTTTTAAGCTGTGGAGGAATCATTATGAAGAAAAAACTTTTCCATAGACAAGACAGTCTGCAAACCTTGCTTTGCATGCTTCAGACATTCATGTGTATTTCAGAGAATTTCTCTACCGCTTTTCTGTTCTTTTTTTTTAAACAACCCCAAAGCAATTTACAAATTAAAATACAATATAACCAATCATTACAACAATAAAACAAAGTTAAAGAAAAAAAATCTCATTAAAATAACCAGGGTTCGCTGACAATGCTAGCGGTAAGGGAAATGCCAGGACAAAGAAGTGTGTCTTGGTTGTCAGCAGAAACACTCCACACTAGGAGCCCACCTAATATCAATGGGGAGATGATTTGAGAAGACCCTTCTCCACATCACAGCCAAACAAACCTCAGTACGCTGCGGAATGGTCAGTAAGCCCTCTCCCTCAGAATGTAGAGACTGGGACAGGAGAAGGTGGTTTCTCAGATAACCTGGTCCTGAGTTGTTTAGAGCCTTATAAACCAGCAGTAACACCTTGAACATGGCTCAGTAGCTAATTGGTAGCCAGTGCAGAGTTTCAGCAGAGGTGTAATGTGCAAAGTAAGAAGCTCCACTGAGCAATCTAGCTACCACATTCTAGTCACTGTGACATTGAACCTGTTCTGGACGGGGTTGCAGTCCCCTAAAGGATCACGTTCGTAGATTGGGGGTGCCATTGGATCCAGCACTGTCATTACAGGCACAAGTGGCCTTAGTGCCATGGAGCACTTTTTATGAGCTTAGGCTGATATACCAACTATGATCCTATCTGAACAGAGATAACTTAGCTGCACTTATCCACAGTTTGGTAACCTCTTGTTTGGATTACTACAATGTAGTACATATGGGGCTGCCTTTGAAAACAGTCAGAAATAGGGCAGTGAGATTGTTAATGGGACTGGCTGATTATATTACACCAGTGCTTTATGATCTGCACTGGCTGCCAGTCCATTTCTGAGCCCAATTCAAAGCCCTGGTTTTAACCTACAAAGCCCTAAACGACTTGGGGCAAGGTTAACTGAAGAATAGTCTCCTTCCCTATATGCTTGCCCAGATCCCAAGATCATTCTCAAAGCCCCTTCTTCGGGTATCCCAGATATCCAGAGGTGAGGCAGGTGGTTACTAAGGAGAGGATGGCACCTCAGTTGTGAAATGCTCTTCACAGAAAGGCTTGCCTGGCAGCTGCATTGTGATATTTTCAGTGCCAGCCAGGTGAAGACTTATTTTCCCAGGCTCTTTAGTTTTAAAGGGGGTGTTAGTGCATCTTTAGATCTTCGCACTGTTACTGGCTTTTATTTTGGTTACCTTTGGTTTTATTCTGTTTTATCTTTTGTTTTACTATGTTATGGTTTGTCTTGTGAACCACTCAGGAAGCTTTGATTAATGAACGGTATAGTAATGTATTAAAGAATTTCTGCATTGGCTGCAGTTTCTGAACCAATCTCAAGGGTAGCCCCATATAAAGTACATTACAATAGTCCAATCTTGAGATTACTATTACATGGTTCAGGGTGGTCACACATAAGCTCCACAAACAAATTGATTTATGTTTTAAAATTTGATGGAAATAGTTTTATACATAAAAAGACATTTTTATTGTTTTCCACACAGGAGTGCATGGTCCCATTCTCTCCTATGGAGAAGAGTAAAGCTGGGGATGTGCTAACAATAAAAGCAAAACTTGCTGACACTGGTTGACTTCCTCCCACAAACAGGGATCATGCAGGGGTGTAGTGTCACTGTGTATAGAACACACAAAGAAACATTGTACTCTCAAGTTGTCTTTGCAGTATACAGACCCTCCTACATATACATAACACTGATTAGCTGTGTCTTTGCTAACATAAATATTGGTCCAACGTTAAGCACTTTTTAGCACCGTTGATTGCAGTGGGAGAGTTAAATACATGATGGATTAGATATTATTTTGTTCTGTACACAGGTTCTTTGTAATGTGAGAGGGACAAATACTTTACATTCAAGTCATGTTTTCATTTACTATTTTTGTTCGCATGTTCAATCTGTTAAGGACCTATGCAAACTTCTTTGAGCAAGGAGTAACTGTAATTGTGATTAATCTAGTATACTTTAAACACCTGTTTCTTTGCTCTAAAGAATGGCAGGCACATCCCAGTAGTCATGTGTTTATTCATCTATCTTATTTTGCTTTGACCACCTTATACTTGGAAAACAACATGTTTAATCACTAGTTCAGTTCAATCAATTTTTACTTGTGCCACTCCTCATTCTTTTCTCTCTTTTCCCCTCTTCCTCCCCCCCCCAGGTTTTTTTTTAGTATAGATACATGCATTTGTATTATCTATAGCAATGAAAACATATGAATTGCATATATATGGAATTAAAACTTTCTAGCAATTATACATAAGCTTTAGCAAAAGTGGACCAGATATCCAAATAAGTATCCATTCAGAAGTGGTGTCTATATGTCACCTGTTCAGATATTGAAAGGGTTGTAAGATCTTAATCCAATGCATTATAGAAGTTGACCATTGATCCTTCCAATGTTACCATTTCTCATTCTATAAGACCAGTTCTTCTTCGTGGTCTCTATGCATCACACATATGGGCTTTGCGCCTGCGCAGAGACCAGACCGGAACCTTCTCTAGCTGAGTGGAACGTTTTTGGCGGGAACCCCTCCCCCACGCTACCGCGCATGTCCATGGAGTTCCCGCCCTTACCTCAGTTCTTCATCGTCCGCCATTGTGCCTACACCGAAAAACCAAACCTCTAGCGTTTCTCTGGTTAAATCTGTTAAATTTACTTTCTAACTTACCTTTTCTTCAGCTTTCTTCTTTCTCGTCCTTTTTCTCTCTTTATCTATATATATATATATAAAAATTATATTCTCTTGTAGATAGTTTTCTCTCAGCGACTACGGTCGCGACTGCCGCATGGCAGTAAAGGCCCCGTTCTGTAAGTGTGTCAAGTGCGGAGCCAAACTACCTCCTACGGACGGACACTCCCTTTGTGTCCTTTGTTTAGGCGAAGGCCATATTGTAGAGGCGTGCCACCATTGCATGTCCTTTACAAAGCAGACCAGAAAGAACAGGGCAGACCGCCTTCGCTCAATACTGTGGGAGAAAGCCCTCAGGGCTACAGAAGCTCCAATGGATAAAACGGCATCTGATAAGCCCATTTCTGACCGAAGCACAGGGACGAGTGTGCAAGCCAGAGCAACTGATAGGGCACAGATACCCCTGACGCCTGGCCGGTCATTGGCAAGTTCTGCAGCCAAGAAAATTTTGAAAAAGGCCAGAACGCCAAAATCTTCCTCCGAAATGGAGAAGAAAAAGAAAAAGAAGAAAAAGGACACGGAGAAAACCTCTCATGGTTCTCCTCGACTATCCGAGCCTTCTCGGAGGCAAGCAACTCCTCCTACCGTAACGGCTGTTTCGGTATCGAGGCATGTCTCGACGCCGAGACCACAGTCGATACCGAGGAAGACGGTACCGACACACCCTCCCAGTTTATCGGAGGGTGAATTACGTGACTCGGCATCAGTAGCCTCGTTGAGGGAGCCTGTAAGACCTCAAGTGTCTCAGGATATAATTCCATTACAACCTTCGCCTAGACGAACACCGAGGCGTGATTGGGACAGGGTCTCTCAATATTCTGAGCCCCAAACCAGACAAGGTTATTATGACTGGGATCGTTACCGGCCTCAGAGATATTATGATCAATATCCACCGGAAGAATATTTCGCCCAGCCACCACCCACATCCAGAGTCTGTCAACTACCACTGCCTCCTTCGTCAATTCACCAATCTCCTGTTCGACGCCATAGCTGCTCTTCGACACCAGCCATTGCAACTGCCACGCTACCGATGCAGCAGGAGCTAGTTGACCCAGCACAACATCAGATGCAACTGGTTACTGTTTCGTCACCAGAGGGTAACTACCCATCTGACTCCGATTCAGTACACTCTTTAACAGCATCGGTACCATCACCAAATGATGCTGTACATGGAGAAGATCCCTCATCGCCATCAGATGATATGGTGAGGTTCTCAGACCATATGTTAAGAATGGCCCGTGCACTCGGCTTAGACCTTGAGCAAGCAGACGAACCGGTGGTCGATCCCATCTACGATGTGTTTCAAACAAAAATGAGCTCAACAATTGCGATCCCGTTTCCTCCGGCGCTCAAACAAACAGCACAACTCTCATGGGAGACACCGTCTGTAACACAGCCAACTTCGAAAAGATTAGAGACTCTTTATCGGATTCAAGAGCGGGATGCTGGATTTTTAATCAAGCACCCAAAACCAAATTCGATAGTGGTGGAATCAGCTCAGGGTCAATCACAAAGAGCCCATTCCGCTCCCGTAGATAAAGAAGGAAGAAAGTTGGATTTGGCAGGCAGAAAGATCTACTCCGCGGCATCTCTCGGTATCAAGGCCTCTACTTACGAAGCAACGATGGCACGATACCAGCTCTTCCTCTGGGAGAAAGTGGGGTCACTATGTGACTACCTCCCAGAGGATAAAAGAGACTTAGCGAGGGTTTTTCAATCGGAAGCATCGGCGATTGCAAGACAACAACTATCGACTGCAAGACATCAAGTCGATTGTCACTCAAAGACCATGATGGGAGCCATATCTTTGAGGAGACACGCATGGCTGAGGTCTGCCAATCTCGCTACCGAGACTAAATCTAGGATCGAAAACATGCCTTTCGATGGCGAAGGCTTGTTTAACAGCAAGACCGACGAAACCTTAGATAATATCTATAAGGCTCGATCAACTGCGAAGAAGATGGGTTTTTCTGCTCCTCCAGTACAGTACAGACCCAAAAGATGGACAAGGCCGGCTGTGCAACAACAATATCAGCAACGGCCTCAATACCAAGGCCAGCAGAGGCAGCAACAACAACAGCTCCAAAGGAAGCGACCATATCAGTCCAGATACCAGCAGGACAAACGTCAGCCTGACTTCGCCAAAAAGCAGCGGGTTTGACTTCTTCACCCCAGATCCACCTCCCTTTGCGAACCGCCTAGCACCCCATTACCATCAATGGGAGTCAATAACAACAGACTCCTGGGTGCTCACTATCATCAACTCGGGGTATGCTATCGAGCTCGATGTCCTTCCTCCTTTTTCGGGGGTGAAAGTAACGGCGCCATCCCCCCCTCTACTTCTCGAGGTACAGACCTTACTGTCAAAGGGAGCCATCTCTCCCGTACCCGCAGAGGAACTCAACCGGGGATTTTTCTCCCGATACTTCACAGTCCCGAAAAAAGATGGAGGTCTTCGACCGATCATGGACTTAAGGCATTTAAACAAATTCATCACCCCGAAAAAATTCCGTATGACTACGGTTTCTTCGATTCTGCAACTCCTACACAAGGGGGTTTGGTTCGCAGTGGTGGATCTGAAGGATGCGTACTTCCATATTTCCATCAGGAAGTCGCATCAAGCTTACCTTCGGTTTTCGATCGGTGCATCCCAGTACCAATTCACCGTTCTTCCCTTTGGATTGGCCACGGCACCGAGAGTCTTCACGAAGGTCATGGCGGTGGTGTGCGCCCACCTAAGACAGAAAGGAATTTACATTTATCCATACCTGGACGACTGGCTTCTGGTAGCGGACAGCAGCGACACGCTCCAGACAGATATTCTGACCACCCTCAATCTGTTGGACTCGTTGGGTCTGTGGGTCAACGAGGAGAAATCCATCTTGACTCCACAGCAGAGACTGGACTTCATAGGGGTAACCCTCTCATCTCGAGACGGAAGAGCATACTTACCCTCTACCAGGGCAAAAACCCTTCAGCAATTAGCCATCGATACCGAGAGCCGTCGGAAAGTTTCGGCATGGACGGTTCAGAGACTATTAGGCTTGATGGCAGCTACAACTGCGGTCATCAGATTTGCAAGGCTCAGAATGAGGATGTTACAGGCCTGGTTTTTGAGAACTTTCGATCTTCGACACAATGCTCGACGAACTTACCTCTCGATACCGAAGCAAGTGAGAGCATCCCTGAAATGGTGGTTCTCGATGTCGACGCTCCTCCACGGCGTTCCATTCCAACAAGAGGCACCCTCGGTAACGATCACAACAGATGCATCCCTAGAAGGATGGGGAGCCCATTGCAACTCCCTTACCGCTCAAGGTCGCTGGCCTCTATATCAAAAAGAACAACACATCAACCATCTGGAGCTCTTAGCTGTGGAAAATGCAATAAAGACCTTTTCACAAATGATCGAGGGTCGAAATGTCCTGATCGCAACAGACAACACCACTGTTGTGGCTTACATCAACAGGCAGGGTGGAACACGATCGCACCCTCTGAACCGCTCTGCACTCAGACTCTGGAACTGGTGCATAAAGAGAAAGACTTACCTGACTGCGATCCATGTAGCCGGCAAGGAGAACATCATTGCGGACTCCTTCAGCAGGTCCTTCCATGTCGACCACGAGTGGGAGCTCAATGTCGAAGTCCGAGAAGATCTTTTTCAGTACTGGGGCCACCCTGCTGTCGATGTCTTCGCTACCGAAGAAAACGCAGCCTGTTCCAAGTTCTGCAGCAGAGCAGGAAGAGGAAAGCACTCGCTGGGAGACGCTTTCACCAGGACTTGGAAAGGAAATCTCCTATACATTTTTCCACCCTTCCCACTATTGACGAAGGTGTTAGCCAAGATCCAGATGGACAGGTCAGACTGCATCTTGATCACGCCATGGTGGCCTCGACAGACGTGGTTCTCTCACGCCCTTCGGCTATCGAGAGGGGATTACATCAGGCTCCCGTCGATACCGAAGTTACTGTCTCGACACCAGGGCAGGGTTCGACATGCAAATCTGTCGACCCTCAAGATGACCGCATGGAGGATAGCAGCTGCTCTTCCTCCAGTACCAAAGAATTAACTGTAGACCATGTTATTCTAGCAGCACTAAAGCCTTCAACAAGGAAGTCATATGCAGCAAAATGGCAAAGATTCCAAAAGTTCACTTCAAAGACAATTCAAATGCCAGAATCTTGCCATATATAGTGTTGATCCTCAATTGTCTATTGACACTTTTCCAACAGGGACTCAAACTTGTTTCTATCAGAGTCCACTTAGCGGCTATTACATCTTTTCATCAAGGAGTGGATGGTTTTACACCTTTTACTCATCCAACAACCAAAAAATTCTTAAGGGGACTCAAGAATACGATACCAACTATGAAAGATATTGTGTCACCATGGAGCCTGTCAGTTGTGCTACAAGCACTGACACGGAAACCCTTTGAGCCTATGGCTTCAACAGAACTTAGGCTTTTAACATTTAAGACTATTTTTCAAGTAGCCATCACATCGGCAAGACGTGCAAGTGAGCTAAAAGCTCTCAGGATAGATGCTCCATACACTATCTTCCACAAAGATAAGGTTGTGCTACGTACAGACCCGGCCTTTCTGCCTAAGGTAGTGTCATCCTTTCATCTGTCCCAGCATATTACTCTTCCTGCTTTCTTTCCTAATCCAGCAACACCTCTTGAGTCTTCTTTACATACTCTTGATGAAAGGAGAGCTCTTGCTTTTTACAAAGCCAGGACAGAGAGTTTTAGGAAGACGAAACAATTATTCGTTTGTTATGGAGAGCCTTCTAAGGGACCCCCTGTTTCATGCCAGCGACTGTCACGCTGGATAGTAGAGACAATTGCCTACTCTATTTCTAAAATAGAGCTTGTGAAACCGGTGACAGCTCATTCTACCAGAGCTGTCGCAACATCTGTTGCCTTCAGCAGAGGTGTTCCATTGGCAGAAGTCTGTAGAGCAGCGACGTGGTCCACTCCATCCACGTTTGTCAAGCGCTACAGTTTGGACACCCGTGCGAGGCAGGACTGCTCGTTTGGAAGGTCAGTGCTCTCGGAGATCTTCAGATGATGCAACAACCCACTTCCAAAGGTATGTCAGCTTGCTACTCGCCCATATGTGTGATGCATAGAGACCACGAAGAAGAAATGCAGGTTGCTTACCTGTAACTGTAGTTCTTCGAGTGGTCATCTATGCATTCACACAACCCACCCACCATCCCCACTTGGTGGTGTGAGACTTACAAATGATATAGTTATATGTGGAATGTACTTTATTGAATTTACACTCATGTTTATGGGGGCACAATGTCGGACTCCTGTAAACTGAGGTAAGGGCGGGAATCCCATGGACATGCGCGGTAGCATGGGGGAGGGGTTCCCGCCAAAAACGTTCCACTCAGCTAGAGAAGGTTCCGGTCTGGTCTCTGCGCAGGCGCAAAGCCCATATGTGTGAATGCATAGATGACCACTCGAAGAACTACAGTTACAGGTAAGCAACCTGCATTTCTCAGTAACTTAATACACATTTACTTTTATTAAATCTCTGTCTATCCAATCTTATACATATTTATTTTATTTACGTGAAATATATTTACCCTGCTCTTCAGCCAAAAAAGGTTCACAGAACAATTTAAAAAGAGCAGTAATAAGGCAGGATTACAATCTAAAAAGGCATGCCACAAAAGGAAAAGGGATTGAGATGGATAAGGGAAAAAGCAAATGGGTACTAGTTCTTAAACCTTACCATTGGAATCAAGGGGTGTGTGTGTGTTTAATTTTAATGGATTTTCAATTATGATTTAATAAGTAAAGAAAACTCATGTCCATGAAGAAAGTGTATTAAAGGGGGAGGGGGATTATAACTTTTTTTTTTTAAAGAATTTAAAATAAAATTCTCTCGTTCTCTCTCATCTCTGTTGGAAACTCCCTCTGTTACTGTATGTTTGTGGTCTTGACAATATTAACAGAGAAATGGATTTATTGAATAAAGAGGTTCTTTAAGTTTGGAGTTTTGGAATTTTACCAGTGAGTCTGAACTAACCTTTCCGGTTTTACTGGCATTTTGTTGGCAAATCAGTTGGAGCCTTTTTTTGTTTGAATATATTTCCTGGCAGCTTTGGTTGCCTAACACTAAGTTGTTCTATTCATTTGCTTAATATAACAATACTTCAGTGGGGTTGAATCCAATGGTGTCATTCTGCTAGGTCAGCTTTCCTCAACTTGGTGCTCTCCAGATGTGTTGGACTAAAACTCCTATCATCCCAGCCAGCATACCTAATCACTGTGCTTGTTGGGGATGATGGGAGGAGCATTCCAACACATCTGAATTGTGGCAGTTGAGGAGGGATATGCTAGTGCATAGCTTCTGCCACTTGCAAAACCCCTGTTTTCATCCTTATGCAAGTGTCAAATCCAATACTTTGTTTTTACTTGCACAAGCTGTTGCACATCTGATTAGACTAGGTGTTGCTGGCACTACTTGTGCTATTTGTTCTACTCGCTCTATAGGGCAAGTAGAAATTATACTTGCACAACTGCTGCAGTCCATTGTCACCTCTTGTACCTTTTCTGTTCACTTAACATTGGCTACAACCCATAATTTCCCTTTGTTAAAATTGCTTCTCGGCTATTAAATTATAGAAATACTATGCTTTCATTCATGATGAATATAGGATGAATATATTTAGCCAGTGGGATTAACAGCAACAAAAATAAGATTTTGCATTTCAGATATAGCTTAAATTCATTTGCTTAACATTTGCTTTATGTGCACTGATGAAAAGCCTGTTAAGTCCAGAGGTGCCATTTCAAGTGGGATGTGAAACAGAATTGAGTACTGGTGTTTAAATAGAGATTTATCATAGTTGGGATTCAAACTGTGCTGTTGGATGTAATCAAAATGAACTGCATTAGATTTTTAAAGCATTCGTCCTTTCCTTTTGTATACCTCATAAGAACTATAGCAATGTTACTAGCATAGAAAAATGGATTTATTTATAAGTGAAAACCTTGTCCTTGCTAGAGATATAGGTGCTCCTGAGAATAGTCACATGTGATCAGAAACAGTGGGGGGAGTAACTGCCTCACCTTCTTCCCTAAATGGTACTTATGTGTATTACATTTTATTAGATAGGTACTGTAGAAAACAAACATTTACTATTTCAGATTAGGTTAAAAAAAATCTTCCATAATACTAAAATAGAAACATGAAGTTTTCTGGGAATATCTGCTAATATGTTCAACAATTAAGATAGTTTAGCAGGAATTGGGAGGAGAGTCCAGTTGCCCATGAAGGATTGTTAAACGTATGTGAATGAAGAGCTTCCATTCAGCCACATGTGTGGCTGCTTTGTTCCATTGTTGACTGCCTCTGCAAATCATGCTTTTCTCAATCTGAGCAGATTGTATTATATGAAGTGACAACTTCCATACACCTTGCATTCTAATTTGTCTTGCTCTTTACTGGAGTTTGGCCGTTATTATGAGGCAAATGCAATGTCTGGCTCTCATGATAGGCATAAAAATGTCTCATTTTGTAATAGATGTCTTGAACTATAGAAGTGTTAGAATTCTTTAACTTTTTATCTATCATGGAAGTACATTTAAAATGTTGGGACCTATTAGTACGTAGGTGAAGTCCATGTATCTCTTTATATTCAGTTGTAAATGAAGCTTGCATTCTGCAATGTACATATAATACTAGCTATCCTTCGTCTCCCTAATATCCCGCTTTCAACCATAGTCCAAAGTACTCTCATTGTTTATCACTTAAGGTGTCTTTGACTGTGGACGGATTGCACATAACAAGAAGCCACCATAGGGGAATTACCCCGCAGGGCTTTTTGGTGCAGTGAGGGTGTGCCATAACTTGTCATTACGTTCAGACCTAGGGAGGATGGGTTGTTGGGTGCTTGACAAGCCGCCTGGAACCCTAAAACAGTCCATGGATTCTGGCTGGCTTGACAAGCACCCAAACAGACCAGCCCCACCAGGTTCGCATGTAACAGCAAGCTACAGTGTTCCCCCTCACCACTGTGATTCAAATATTTAAAATAGTGGATACCACCATGCTGAGAAGCCCTGAAGGGAACCAGGTCTATGTGTCTACTAATTATAGCTTTCATTTTGTTGGGGAAGTGCCTAACAGTTTTCATACTGTTATGAATATGTCAGTCAATCAATCGGTGAGGCCCAAACGTCTGATCCAACTCTCTTGTCCATATTGTTTGTTTCATCCTCCACTGCTCTTGCACATGCATTTTGAGACAGTTGGAGATACACATATCCATACTTTTGTCATGCTAATCCCACATTTGAAATCTGTCACAATATTAGAAGTATGGAAATTCTACTCCTTGTATGGAGGGCGCTATCACTGTTTTTAATTTCCTCACCCTTTGTAATACTGTCACTGCTACTGGTGAGATTATGAGGAAGTAATCACTATGCGCTGAGCTCTGCGGAATTTTAAGGGCCTGATATAGTAAAGTGAGACTCATTCCACACAGATGCACTTGGATTATTAAATTTACCAGGGATCCCAATTTGGTATATTCTACTTTATAGCATAGTGCAATCTTGTGAATTTTTATTCAGAAGTATGTCTCATTGTGTTCAGTGGAGCTTTCTTCTAGTAATAAGTGAGTTTATGATTGCAGCATTAGTATAATAGTTAAGCCAGCCCTATTTTTAAAAGTTGAATGACTTAAAAAAAATAACAATACAGAAAATATAATGTATTTAGTGAAAAGGCTTCTAGTCCTGAGACGTACATTGTAAACGGAAGCTCAGATTTTTTAAAGCAAGTCATGTGAAGGGAATCGTTTTCAAACTGCCCAAAATAAAGATGGTAAAAGTTAATTCTGACCCCCAGGTTTTTCAACATCTGGAATGTAATGTTGCTTTTTTGTAATTCTCTGCAATACTATAACACAGCAGGGTGCATTAATGAGATTTTCAGTCTGAAAACCACAACATCAATGAAATTTATAGATGTCAGGTCATTAACATTAGTCAAACATCGTTTCTGTGGTTTTAGTTCCAATTTTAAGTAGGTATAATAAAAGTCATTTACTGGCTATGAGGAATGAGAGTCTTTGGACTTGATGAAATTTCAGTGAACTCTTTTGTATTAAACTAATATCATTTTCAATTTATACCTATAGATATCGGGCTGGTGCAGCATCATTTTAAAAGTTCTTCCTGGTTTAACTATTTTCGCTTGACTGTAGAACTTTAAATGAAACCTTAATCAACATTTTAATGTGAAATGGCAACTGGGAGATTAAGCTAAAGCACCATTTTGAGTATCAAAGGTGTCAGTCTCCCACTTGGCGGTAATAATAATAATAATAATAATAATAATAATAATAATAATAATTTTTTAAAAACAGTTTCTATACCATGCTTTAATAGAAATTCCCTGGGTGGTATGCATAACATCTAGCACACCATTATGCTTTTGTGATCATTTGCAATATATGGGCTTTGAAAAATGCGATATTTTCTGAGAGCAGAATTTTTTTGAGATAAAAGTTAAATAACATAATCAGCAGAATTGTATGAGGACATGTTTAATGTCACTCTCCTTTTCTAGTGTATTTTGTCTTTTTAGAATATAAGCCTTGAACTTCGCCTGTTTTATTCTTGTTCAGTGCTTAGGTTCTTAATAAATAGTATTATTATTTTGTCATATGTTGACTCATAAATAACATTTCTTGGATGTGTTAAAACGTGATATTAACACACCATATACATGACATGATTGCAGTATCTCCATTCTTTGTTAACATGATGTGTTAAATCTAAGCTTACATACCAATTCTTTTCCCTATCTTCTCTGCTTTTCTTTTCTGTCTCAATAAGAGTCCTGTGAGCCTCAAAAGCTTGCATTCTACTTTGCCGGCTAAAGATAGTTCAGAAAAATATTGTGCCTTTTTTTCTCCTTTCTGTACTCAGATAGATACAGAACTAAGGCAGTTTAGAATGTAAAACTGTTTACAATTGCTTCTTTCTATAACAGAACCCTTAAATTGTATTTTCTGAAACCTAGGGAAACAATTATAAAATTCACAAGCAATTTATTATGGTCTTGGAACTCTGCTGTAATTCCCCTAGAGTTATCTCAGATAGCATAAATAAATCTGTCTGTCTCCGGGAGTCTCAGTCTAGGTATTAGCAACTTCTTTATGTTGTATCCCTCCTTCCAGAATTTCCTCTTGGCCTTCAGTAGCACAGGGGCTCAGTCTTGTCATTAGTATACTTTAGTCACTCCAGCCAAACCACTTAACAACTCCATGCATATGTTTCCTTAATCACATAGTTGTTCTGCAGTCCTGTGTTTGGGGTTATAACTAACTTTTTTCCTTTCCTGATTTTTCTTTCTCAGATGTGTAACATATGACTTGCCTGTTATGTAGAACCTAGACAGAAGGTGAAGGAATTGCCAGTTGCTTCAGCTATATTTATAATCTGTCCATAGCACCATTTCCACATTTAAATTAGCTTTCCTTTTTTGTAACATAAATGTGGCATTGAAGCAGAAGCGGTGTGTGACTCTAAACTGCAGAGTTTCTAGAAGACAATATTAAACCTAAATGGATACAAAGAACCTCTCACATAATCTTTCTTCCAGCTCCCAGCACAACCAAAATATATTTTAACAGCAATAGTTGATGGTAGATGGTCTCAATAAGCAATTCATGGTGGCCAAGAGAAACAATTATCAAGCTGTATTTAATGTATAATGGAAGTGGGACTGGCAAAGAGATCTTCTGGCCATTGCTTAGAAAAATGATTCTCACTGATATTTGCATTAAAGTGAGAAAACATCGCATTGCCACTCCTGTGGTTTGAGTATTTGTAGTTACTAATGGTTCTTTTTGGCCCTTGGAATAACTTACGCCTTTTACAGTTACATGAACAACAGAGCCATTATGGAGAGATGTTCAAAAACATTTTGGATCATGTTCTGCTTTCTTTATGCCTTCTTTATCTAGCCAAAGCTATTTATAAAATATCACTCTTCAAGCCCAGGCAGAAATAAATAAGGAAGCATCTTAGGTAACCATTGGAACCAACTGTTAATTCCCAGTGAGCAGCAGAGGGTGCACTTTGTGCTTACACAACTCTGCTTCGTCTCAGTGTCACTAACTTAATTCTAGGGGTCCTTGAATATTCCAAGATCTAGAAAAAGTTTCTTTGTGTACCAGTTATTCCACTACAATTTATTGCATGTATCTCTCATTAAATTAAAGTGCAATATCTTTGCATTAAAATAGCATTTTCATAATTTAACCTGTGACATACCAACTTTATTCTGTTCAATAGATTCCCTCTCTCTCAAACTTAAAAATAAGATATTGAGGGGGGGATTTTATCACCATTCAAATGTTACCAAGGCAGTTTAAAGAATATTCTCACAATAAGATTAGTTAAGTTAATACTGACTCATTTGGTGGTGTTTGAGTATATATTAGTTTCTACTTATCCCCAGAAGGGAAGCTGTATTCTTTAAAGTGAAACAATTTTAAAAGCAGAACACAAGCCTAAAATAAGCCAATGTTCTCTAGAGTTCTCAGAAGGTGTAGATTTATTTACTGTAGTTAAATCATAATTAGTTCTCAAGGGATAGTGTCTCTTTTAAACTGCCTTACTGCCACCATACTGGTTTTCTAAATAATCAGAAACTGCTGCTGTTGCTGCATTGAAGAGTACAGCCATGAATTTGCTATAAGTAGAAACAAATGTTTGGAATTGCCAGTTGTTACTTATGAAAGATAGTGACACATTTTAGTGAGAGTAAGCACTTCAAAAAGAAGTGTACGAATGCCATTATTTGTATTAAATAAATTTTAATGATCTATCATCATAGAGTTGATACTTTTTGAATTTTTTATAGAAGTGCCTTTCCATTTTCCTGTGATTCTTTTAACCAATAGCTGAAACAATAATGTAGAAACTTCTGCAGTGTTTTTATGACAGCCACTCACTGTTCTAACAATTTTTTTGCTTTTTTATAATTTGCAGGTTAATATACAAGGTACCACAGGAAATAGGTCTGATAGCGATTGCGGTTCAACAAACTCAGGGCAAAGGTAAGTTGATGTAATTACAGTGTTAGTGGAGGAAAGGTGTTTGAAGACATGTAGTCAGCAGCACAAATTCACATCTTATACATTAATACATTATAATTCTTCTTCATGGGTTCTATGACTCACACATATGGGTTACGTGCCTGTGCAGAAAATTCATTCAGAACATTCTAGAGCTGAACAACTCTAGAGTTGGGAATCCCACCTACCTTCTCTACTCACACTCTGGACATAGCTCCTGCCTTCCTCTCAGTTCCTTTTCTTCTGCCAGAACACTTAGCACCATTTGGAACATTCTCTGCCTCATGGCATTACTCTAAAAAATAAAACTAGCTAACTAATAATACATTGTTCTTGTATTCTCCTGGGTTGCTGAGCAGAGTTCTTTCTTTCCTTCCGATTTTCTCTTGAATTCTCTTCCTCCTTCCAGTTTGTGGTCCCTTGGAGCACATCACCTCCAAGGCTACATTTAAAAAGTGTACCCGTTGCAGCAGGAAAATACCCTTAAATAATAGACATTCCTACTGTCTTCTTTGCCTCAGAGAGGTACACAGGGTGGATTCCTACATGCGTTGTCAGGCCTTTACTAAACAGGCACACCGCTTCATCCTCCATTTGCAAGAAGGCAGCTCCATCTTTCTGTCAACTTATTCCAGTACACTCTTTCTTGGAAAACACTGCAGGGCAATCACCCCCATTATTGGGAGTACCAGTCCTTACTTTGGCATCAGCTTCTGCCACAACTTCAAAGCAACTGGCAGCCCAACTGGAAACCAAGCTCTTGGTACCATTGGTCAAGATCGATCTCCTAAATACCAAAAGACCTCACCAGGTTCTTTGGCTTCTTCATGTTTTTTAAGTCAAAGCTCATAGGCTTGCTGGACAACAAATCCACACAGCTCACCACATGGCTGACTGCAGCTCCAAGGCCATGGCGGTTGCCATATCTCTACGCCACCAAGCCTGGCTTCTTTAGGCAGGGCTTCACGAGGAAGTCATGTCAAGAGCAGAGGACTTTCCATTCATCTTTATAGCACATCCACAGACTAGCCCTCCATCAAGCTGTCCATGTCCATACTGGCAATATCAATGGCCAACTCAACATTTAAGCAATAGATTTTCAAACAGACCCTCTAAACCAAGTTCGTACACCTCCTTTCAGTCCAGGTGATCCTTTCAGGACAAATACCACCAATCTACACTGAGCCAACACCTCAACCAATACAAACACCACCTTTTACTATTACAGAGAGCCCTGATCACTGGCCCTTTCTCACCCAGTTGACCCAGACCTTTCCTGGCTGCCTGTAATTCCATCACTACAGATATGTGGGTACTTTCCATCATCATACAGGGCTGCTCCATTGAGTTCGATTGAATTCCCCTCCTGTGGTTTTTTGAGTGGTCGTCTGTGAACTCACACAACCCACCGTCATCCCTGTTTCGATGCCTTGCCTTCTTTTATTCCTCCACTGCAGCGGACTTGGAACTGAGAAGCAGGTGGAAGCCACGCCCAGAGCATGCTCAGAGGAGGTGGGCAGAATTCACACTTAAACTCTTCTAAGCTCTAGAATGTTCCAAATGACTGTTCTGAGTAAGCACGTAAACCATGTGTGTGAGTACATAGATAAGCACTCAAAGAACCACAGTTCCGGGCCAGTAACCTGGCATTTTGAGTAGATAAAAGAGCTGTAGCTCTGTAGTGTGAAAACATCCCAAGTTTTTAGTAAACACGTTTCAACTGCATTTTCCATACAGGTTTTTGCAGTGAAGCTATATGCATTTCCCCCATTAGATGTGAAAGCTCCTATGACAAAATAGTACCACCAACTGAATGCAAAAGAATGCACTTCTGCATAGCTAAAATCACCATCAGATTACTGCCAAAATGTATAGAAGAAATCTATGTAGGTACTGTTTGCTCTTCTGCCTGTTTTGCAAAGAAAAATGTTTTTCAGGCAACATGTGAAATAGGAAAAAAATGTGATTTTTCTTGTGTCACAAGACCAGAAATTAAGGCAATAATTCAATATGTGGTTGGATAGCAACATGTAGCTTTAATGTGTATTTAAATTAACATCCTTAGGTGTGCTTTTTCAAGCTGGGTTATGGCTTGGAAAGCTATATGTAAGATCTGATAAATGGAACCCTTAGGAAAGCATTTACAACCCTTTATTTTCAGTTAGTGCTCTCCATGACATGGTGATGATGTGAATAATGATCTTTATAGTTAGAAACTTAATATTTACAGAACACAAGCTCTGGCTGGAGAAGGGTGTTGCATTGCTTGCTGCAGTGTCCCTTCTGTTCCTCCTTTTGAAAGAAATCATTAGTTGCTTAATCTGTTTGCCGGGTCATTATTGTATTTGATCTTCATCCGTCTTCTGGCTGGAGCAGACATGGTAGTGCAGTGCCTGATGTACGTTTTCTTAGTACTACAATCTATGGTATAAGCAAGTACATTTCTGATTATTATTTTTACTTGTGAAGTTGTTATAGATACTGTTCTCTAAAGGCAAAATGAAACAATGTGAGAACTTTAAACGATAACATTTCATGGAACTCCTTTAAAAACTTTCAAAATGTTTTCTCAATAATCTGGTGAAACATTCTTTCCATCTGAAAGATATAATTTGCATGTATGTGTTCCTCTTTTTAAGGTCGTGGTGGGAATACCTGGTTGAGTCCCATGGGAGCTGCTTTATATACTCTACATATCACAATTCCCTTATCTTCCCAATTGGGACAAAGGATCCCATTTATTCAGCATCTGGTTTCTCTTGCAGTTGTGGAGTCTGTTAGATCCATACCTGGATACCAGGTATTGCAATTTCATGTTTCTGTTCATGTTTCTTTATTTTTCAACTTATTTTAACCTAAAAGGACTGGAGTGTATATAATTGACATACTTTCTCAGCATCACATCGCTCCACTATGGGAATTTCATTTATTTTATTCATATCTCTTCATCTATAAGGTTGGTGTTCAAGTAGTAAAATAAAACAAATCACATTATTGGGTAAGTTGAGGCTATCAGCGTATTTTGATTTCATGTGCTTTGTAACTAAGGCCGTAGCTAGACCTAAGGTTTATCCCTGGATCGTCCTGGGGTCAAACCTGTTCATCTAAGTGCCACACAGGGCATCCAGCGCTCAGGCAGGGATGAACCCGGGATGATCCTGGGATAAACCTTTGGTCTAGCTGTGGCCTGAGTTCCTGTAATCAAGATGGATTTGCCTTTTAGTCTAACTCCTCGACCTATTTTATTTTGGGTATAAAACTGATGAGGGAAACTGAAAAGAAGAAATAATAATAAAAAAATTGACAATTTCTTTTTAGGTTATTGTTGGAGCAGTTTCACTAGCCACTCCATCCCATGTTTTTAAATAAAATTTCTTTTTCCACAACTTGTTTAATCTTGAAAATGTTTGGTCCAAACTCTGAAGCAAGAAGCTAACCATATCCTCTTAGGAGAGAATCAAGTGTCTGTCATCAGTGCTCAAATTACAAACCAATCTTCTTTAGCACCTCATTTATTTCCTTTGAATGTAACCAATTCTTAATATTGGCAAACTGTAGAACATTGGTATTTTACAGAACTAGTTAACGAAAACATATGTTTCCTATATTATACAAAACCAGCTACTCGCTCACATTTACACATGCATTTAATTAGAGTGGTATCCAGTAGCCATTCATATAGTTTAAGGTTTGTCTTCTATTAACACTTCCCAACTTCAGGACTTCATAACTTGACCATAAAAAATATTTCACAGTGGAATTTATAAAATATAGTAAAATATAGTTCTCTGTGGTTTAGAGTGTTAACTGTTTAATGTAGGAGTCCCCCAAAAGAGAAGTGATGTGTTATGGGGATGTTTTAGTCACTTATTATACATATCTAACTATGATAATGTCAGTTGGATACCAACAGTGTAATTGAACAGTGAATCTTCCATTTTGAAGCCTCTTGTATGTTTTGCTGTTTTCCCTGGTTTGATGTGGGGCACAGCTTTTCAGACAAAACTGGATTGAAGTTGGATCTGTGTTCAAATAATACAGCAATGTTAGCTTGAGGTCTTATCACCTCAGTTCCCTTTCTGTAAAATAGGAATGAATCACCTGAATAATGTTGCCGGTTTTGCTACCGCACGGGTATCAGAGTCTATGCTTGTCATGTTACACTTGCCATGTTCACAGCTGCTCCAGGTGACTTCTAATATGAAAGAACAAGAGTAATTCCATCTTTCACACCAGCAATACACTCACAGCAACTGCCACTAACCATCACTTTATAGCCAGGCGGAAAGAGGAAATTGCTGTAGGCACAAATATGACCTGTACCAAAATGCTGCAGTGTATCCTCCTCACCTCCATAGCAGGAGGTGCTCCTGTTCAGGATTCCAGCCAGCCAAGCCTTCCTTCTGGAGACTATAAATTGTAAGGAGCTCAAGCAAAGAGTTCTACTGTCCCTCTGCCCTAGTTTTTCATTTTTCTTTTCCAACTGACACTCAACATTCTGTGGCTACTGAGCAGGCTCAGCCCTCACTGGGATGGTTTTTTTGGATTGCTTCCTTAGGATTTTTAATACAGATTTATTGAGTTATTGCGAACATTAGGGTTCCCCCAAGTATGCTCACATCTCTGTCTTGTTTCACTGTGGCTCCATTTTTGCCAGAACTCACCATCTGAGTTCACTATTAGAGCGGATGTTTCTTCTAAATTTCTCTTTGTTTGAACTCTTCCCCACCCCCACTCATATTTAACAGATTTTAAATCATACACTCTGATTCCAAAGCAGGTCTTCCTTTTTTCAAGATTACTAAGAGTATTAAGAACAATTGTTTACAACAACAACAACAACAACAGTAATACATTCATAATGACATTTTAAACTTAGCATAAGCATTGCTCTGAGTCCCAGTCTTACTGCCTATAAGTTTTATTTTTCCTCCAGTCATTCCCACTAATAACATGTACTAAATTTGTTCTATTAAATATATTAAGTGTGGAAAGAGTCAGAATTGAAAAATGAAAATTAAATGCTGTGGGATTCAAGTTTATAACTTCAGGTGTAAAAGACAATGTCTTAATATAACACATTCGATTAAAGCGCCAGAGCTAATGAATGGGGCTTTGGCTTTATTCTTGTAAGCTTTTTTCAATGATAGATGAAAGAGAGAGAAATGAGCTAAATGCGTTGCCAGTTTCTTCTACTAGATGAGCACTAACAAGGTGGAGAAGGCTTAGAATGTGTAGAAGGAAGCTGGTGGATCTTTAAATCAGGTGCCACATAGTTCACAATTAAGCCACTTCTTTTCTCATTTGAAACAGTCTTTACATTTATATAAGGAAAAGTGTGATTTGCTCATTTTTTCAAAAATATATATCTGGTGCTGTGCCTTTATACGCATGGGGAATGATGTGTTCCATCCACATGCAGAAAGTATCTTCTACTCACAGAAGAAAGGTTTTATACCATGCAGTAGAGCAAGAATGGGGAACCGCTGGTCCATGGGCCTAACACGACCTGCAGGATGTCACATCCAGCCCATCAGCTTCCCCTGCCTTATCTCTGATCATTGATCAGAGATAAGGCAGTTTGCCTGCTCCCTGCTCACACTTTATTAAAGCTTTTACAAAGCCACCCTGGTTACAGTACAGGGTTTTTTTTTCAAGCATAATTGCAGCAAGGGGGCAGTTTGGGGGAATGGCTGCTGGGGAGTGAATGACTAAACTTCCCCTCCCCAACACTTGACACCCCCCTCTTGAAAAATCAACTCTTCCCACTGCTATCAGGTTTTTGAAAATACCTGTGTGTAGGGGGCAACCACGTTGTGGGGCCAGTTCGGCCCTTGGGCTGAAAAATATTTCCCAGTTGTGCAGTTGAATATCACAGGAGAAAAGTGGAACTAAATGCAGCAATGTTTTCCCAATTGTACAAGCTCTTGCGCAAGCGGAAGCATAAGGACTGCTATATGCTTTATAGCACCATTATTAACATTGCATGAACTCTTTGCACAAGCTTCTGCAGAACAGTGCTAGTAGCTGTTTTCTTTTTGTTCAAAGTCTCTGGATCCAACCGTATGGTAGGATTCACACTAACCTGTGAACTAATCAATGAAAACCTTTCTGTAAGAAGGTTGATGTAATCCCCAAGCTTATCTAAATTGAAAAAGTTCATACAAATGGAAAAAAGAATGTGGTGGGAAGAGCAAACTGTTCATGTACTATTTCAGAAATTATGGTTGCAATTCTATGCGCACTTACACACTTAAGCCCCGTTGAACACAGTTGGACTTACATCCTAATAAATATACATAAGATTGCACTCTGACGATAGAAATTCTCCATGTAAAATTGGAAGGACAGGTAAAGCAGAAGGCAGGACAATGCCAACCCTTGAAAGAATTACAAAATGTGGAACGGGAGAAATCCATCCACTTCTAGTTACTAGAGAATTATAGTTTAATTAGGAGTGAAGCTGGTGCAATTTGGTTTCAGTCCTCTGCATTAAATCAAGAATAATATTGGTCTAAGCAGTAGTATTTTGTCAGTTTCAAACCTTCTGAATGTTTACTCAGAAGTAAAACAAACAAACAAAAAGCTGTTAAAACTAAGGTTTAAGAAAAATAAAACATAAATGTAGGCATATAAAAATAAACATATACTGACTTAATATGTTAACATTCATAAGCCAACGGCAAGTACTTAAGGATGAAAAGTGTCTATACTTAGCTAAGCAGGTTTATATGTCTTTCTAGGGGCATCATAATTTGGACATACATCTTAGGAAGCTGTCTCCTACTGCGTCAGACCAATGGTCCGTCTAGCCCAGTATTGTCAACATTGACTGGCAGGATTTCAGCCAGAAAATATTCAAGCTCAAGATGCTGGGGATTCAACATGAGATTTCTTGGATGCAAAGCATGTGCTCTACCACTATGCTGCAGCCCCTCCTTAGCTTGCATCCATGGAAAGATAGGGCGACTTGGTAAACATGCAATTAAGCATCCACCTGTCCCTGGTCAATCAAAACCTATCAAGATAATAGGGTCTTTAGAGCAGTCTAATGTAAACCGCCCAGAGAGCTTCAGCTATGGGGCCTTATATAAATGTAATAAAACAAATAAATAAATGAACAAACTCCACAAAGGACATGGCCAATCACAAACATTTGTTTGAAAATTTTCTATTGCTAACAATAGTTCAGCCAATATGTAGATGAGCACACAAAATGTTAGCATGAAGAAAAGACTGGAATCTCTTTCACCAATGTGCCCAGTCTCCATGAATATTTTCATAACTATAAAGCTGGCCAGATTCAAAATTCTAGCTTAGTCTAGAAACCATAACCCCTTGACTGATACAGAGTAGAAACACTTCCACTCAATATAGCTGTGGTTGCATTGCTAAACAATGCAATTGCTAAACAATGCAATCAGTACTATATTTTCAACAGCTGCACTTAAAATGTTAGCTATATAATTATTTTCTTTGTTTAAAATATTTATGTTTCACCTTTTGGGCTGTGCCCTTCAAGACAAATAAGAAAACCAATATTAAAATCTATATAAATAAAAATGTAAATGTCCGTTCAAAACAGACGTTATATCTCCGAAAGTTCTTCACCAATTGCTTTGAAATTTTGACACAACGTTGCATTCGAATATGCGAGCGTTATGTAACTATGTTCTTTATGGGGTCAAAGGTTTGTCTTAAAATCGAAGAAATAGGCCTCCTCAAAACCAGTCCTGCTGATCATTGTGACATCGCCAACCAGTAGGCCAATCCGCTGCCTCTGACTCCTCTCCTATTTGCATGTTTTCTCACAATTGGCTGAGTGAATATAGATGTCACACCTGTGACAGTTACACGTTCTGAAGAAAGGTAACTGCCAGGAGTTTCCGCTAACCCTCTCACCGTAAAAACATCCTTTTTAAAAAACCAAACAATCTGCTTTACTTCATCCAAATAATGCCTCGCAGAAGATCACACTTAGGTCGTCGTACTCGCGGAGCGGAAGCACTGCGACGAGAAATTGCAAATCAGACTGAGGAAGAACGGGCATCAGCAAACGAGAAAAAAAGAAAAAGAATGTCTCAAATACGTGCCAAGGAACCAGCCAAGCAACGTTCAGCCAGACTTGAGGATGCACGATTGCGAGCACGGCAATCGCGTTCTACAGCTTCAGATCTGCTTTGTTCTCAACAGAATGAACGCGACAGGCTGAGAGTGGCTGAAAGACGTCAACGAGAAACAGCACATCAGCGTCAAACACGACTCCGTGGTAAACAATCACACGATTACAATCGCCTTGCATTCCGGTACAACCCAGCTGATGATTATAGTTTGAGGCGGCATGTTCTCATCGGCACTATGACTGAAGTGTGTCCTTATTGCAGGGCTCTTAAATTTAATGGAGAAACAAAAGGAATGTGTTGCGCTGCTGGAAAAATTAAACTGCCTCAACTTGGAGAACCACCAGAGCCATTACAAACTTTGCTTGCCGGATATACTGCAGAATCAAAGCATTTCCTATCTAACATCAGGAAATACAACTCATGCTTCCAAATGACGTTGTTCGGCGCAGAAATCATCACAGCTCCATTTATGCCAACTTTCAAAGTCAAAGGACAAATTTATCATAAAGCCGGCTCCTTCCTTCCGTTTCAAGATAGTCAGCATAAATTCCTACAAATGTATTTCATTGGTGATGGCAATGATGAATTGAATGCACGCTGCTGAATTTATACCGACATAAAAAGGTCCGTCGTTTCAAAACTGCAACAGCTACTTCACGAAAAAAATAATTTAGTACATTTGTTCAAAACAGCAATTGACATGATGCCATCTGATACACACAAGATTGTTATTCATGCTGACAAAATGCCTGCTGGAGAACATGTGCGAAGATTCAATGCTCCAACTATAGATGAAGAAGCAATTGTTATAGTCGGAGATCAATCTTGACAGGACCTTTCAAAGGTGAAGATGTCCTCATTCCTCGCATTCCTATGATTCCAACGGATATGCCATTTCAATTTAAGAGATTGCAATTCCCAATTCGATTGGCGTTTGCAATCACCATCAACAAAGCTCAGGGCCAATCTTTAGAATTGTGCGGTTTAGATCTAGACACAGATTGCTTCTCACATGGACAATTATATGTTGCGTGTTCTAGAGTCGGCAAACCAGACAATCTCTATATCTACACAGACAATGGAACAACTAAAAATATTGTATATCCACAAGCATTGTGAAATTAAACATATTAGAAACATCCGCTTTGTCTTTTCTTTCTTTTCAATTTAACCAGACTGAGCCGAGTTTCCGCTAACCTCACCATAAAAACATCCTTTTTTTAAAACCAAACAGTAGGCCAATCCACTGCCTCTGCCTCCTCTCCTATTTGCATGTTCTCTCACAATTGGCTGAGTGAATATAGATGTCACACAATTATATGTTGCGTGTTCTAGAGTCGGCAAACCAGACAATCTCTATATCTACACAGACAACGGAACAACCAAAAATATTGTATATCCACAAGCATTGTGAAATTTAACATATTAGAAACATCCGCTTTGTCTTTTCTTTCTTTTCAATTTAACCAGACTGAGCCACAGCAACGCGTGGCAGGGTACACCTAGTTAATATATAAAGAAAAACAAAAATATTTCAAAATACATCTGATCTGTGCTATGTTCTTTCCCCGTTTGATTTTTTTAGAAAACATCAAGAAACCATGAATGTGCACAACCTTCACTTGTATTTATTCTCAGTCATGAAAAGTATATGAAGAACTTTAGTTCTTGACAATGGATGTGCTCTGTGCTGCTGTAGAGTTTTAGGATGCAGGAATACAGAGCAACCAATATGCATGTTTGTTTCTCTAGGATATTGACCTCCGGGTGAAATGGCCAAATGATATTTACTACAGTGACCTTATGAAGCTTGGGGGCGTTTTAGTGAATTCCACACTAACAGGAGATACTTTTCACATACTTATTGGTAAGAACATAAATGATTTCAAATAATTTTGTTCATTTAATGCTACTTTTACCATTATTGATAGTATAAATCCATAACAAAATTAACAATATAGTCATGATCCACCAAGCCCCTAATGGACAGGCACCTGGAATGTTGTCTATCTCCCCAACCCTCAACTTGCAGGAGAGTTCACTGATTTGTCAAATTGATGGAAGAAGAGAGAGCTCATGCTAATAAAATGCCCCTTAATCTCCTTAGCAAAACAAATTACCCAGTGCCAGAAAGCCAAATTTCTCCTATTTGGATCACTAGTCTCTTTGTTAGCAGTTTGAAATCTTCGTTTTAAGATAACAGCACATTATATCATTTGAACAGCCCTTCCTCTTATTCAGGACTACTTTAGTTTGGTTGTCATGGCCAGCATATATACCATGTGTTATGGTAATCACACAAAGCGTATGTTTGTGACTTCTGATCTTGAACCTTGAAGATTTCATTTGGAGCTGAAAAATCTTTTTAGGTCAGTGCCATTCACACATCCAAATGAAGAAACTTTGGGATCAGTGCTTTCCACAGTTTTCACCTGTGGTGGATAGTACTTTAAATATTTTGGATTTTAAAAAAAACCCTATCTCCATTAACAGCAATCCCAAAATTATGCTTAGACTCACACACCCTATAAAACTATTGTGGAAAAAATAGCACCCTCAATTTTGTTCTGACAAAACCATAAATATGGATTAAATTCACCTCTTCATATGTCCTGGTACATACTCAAGATCACTTATATATCTTAATTGCCTTTAGCAAAATTCTTTTCCCCACTATTGGGAATATTATATTTACTTCAAGGGATGTTTATAGGAGCATTCCTAAATCCTATGTTTAATCTGTGGATTTGGATAACAGAGAATATTCTTACAATAACTAACATGGATTAGAATCATCACTCCACCCTTCTTAAATGTCTAGGGAAACTATTTATCCTTAAGTCAAATTATGAACACTACCAAGTAATTAATTCTATATTTAATAGGCTTGTTAGTATTAAATTATTAGAGTAATGCTTGATGGACAAGCAGGGAATCTAATGATGAGTACACGTGACAAGCCTGGGTTTGCCATCTCCTTCATAGGGAGTGGAAAAATCTACATTGCTAGAAAAGGGGGGGATAAACAGGTAGTACAAGATGTGTGTGTACATTTTGCAGATCCATATTCAAGAATCCTGATCAAGAAAGTCCTGAGAGCTGTATTTAAACGTGGTGGCTTTCTGCCAATAATATTTTCCCCTGCTAGAGAGCTGGGTAAGAAATGAGGCTTCAAAGAAAGTCTGGCAAGAGAGCCTTAGAAATCTGAACATTGACTTGAACATGGAATCCTCTATGCTTTTCTCTAAGATGCCAGTTGCTGCCTCTGAGTTGGGGAGGAAAGCCTCCGTTTTTAGAATTGTGGAAATTACTATTTCATAGCCACAATTTGCTTTCTTGGATTAAAACTACCTTGCCTGTATCCAGAGCCTGTCTGTGTTCCAGTCTGTGTACACAACTATTGTTTGTGTGGAGTGGCCCATTTATTTCAACGTAGGGAGCACATCTTCACATACAGACCAAAGAACGTGCATGCAGATTTGCTTTCTTCATTGAAATTTAATGTGGGAGCCCTTGCAGGTGGGGGAGCAGTGTATCTATTTCAAAACTTCTATATCCATAAAACTGACTGGATTAGGATGGGACATCTACTAACTACAGACAGAAAAGCTCTTGCTACATAACAGCTGGCAGAATTTCTACTATTCTGAGCAATTTTACTGCACAAAAACGTCCTTGTTTTTAAATGAGGCTTGTATATCTAGATGTGGCGGATCTTGGAACTGTTTGAACTGGCTTTCATTAGAGGAGGGGAAAGGGGGCAAGTGCTGTCATAAACGTCAGCCAGCCTGTCTTGTCTTTAGCAGACAAGATGGATTTGAGTTTATAGGAGCTTGTGTCATCTTTCATCGTTATTGAAAACCAAACCTTTTCTGGAAACCTGTAGAAGGATTTTCACAGCTGTCTAGATGAATGGTTTTGTATTACAATAAGAAGAGAGAGACTTCTGCAGAGAAATAGAACTTTTCCTACACTGCCTTTCTGATTACTTCCCCCCCTCCCTCAGGCTGTGGATTTAACGTGAATAACAGCAACCCTACTATATGCATCAATGATCTCATTATGGAGCACAATAAGACAAAGAATATAAAATTAAAGCCCTTAAGTACTGACTGCCTGATTGCAAGAAGTGTGACTATGTTGGAAAATCTGATCAATATCTTTCAAGAGAAAGGACCTAATGGAGTTCTTCCAATGTACTATAAGTACTGGGTACATAGGTAAGTCAATTTATCCTTTTAATTTTCTTAATATTAATTGTCTTATTTAGAAGAGGAAATAATCCCATCAAGAAAGATGTGACATAAGTCTCTTAAAGCAATAGCGACTGTCCGGGCTTTATTTATGTTTAACATGGAAAGTTTTTTCATGTTTAGGTAGATTTAACTGAATCTTATCATTCATTATGTTTATATTAAAATATATCAGAATATTTACACTTGGGTGAATCTAGACAATCAGAATAATCACATCTTTAATATATTTTGATGGGATTTATAACTGGTATAAATATAACTCTATGAAACTTGATGCTGGTGGCTTTATTAAGTGAGTAATTCCTGTTTTCTATTTGCAGTGGTAAGAAAGTCCAGCTCGAAAATGATGAGGGACCAGTTGTGTGGATCGTTGGAATAGATGATTCTGGGTTCCTTCAAGTTCATGAGGAAGGCAAAGATGTAGTGACGGTGCACCCAGATGGCAATTGTTTTGATATGCTGAGAAACCTTATAATTCCAAAGCATCAGTAGTTTTTCAGTTGGATGAAACAGCTGCTTATTTAGATTATGATTTTGTGTTCAACACTTACTGCTAGAGCTTGGCTGGAGACAGTGTATTAAACTGAAATTATCTAAGGCTGAGCAATAGAAACACTGTATACCAAGTGAAACACTGACTTTTATATCTTTTAATTTTCTGGGCCCTTGATCGAATGACCCTGGAATTCGGGGCTTTTCAAGTTTTTGTTCCCTTCTCAGACTTTATATAGATGAGAGGGAAACCGTATGGTTAGGCCCTGGCTTCTCATTTTTGACATGGATCGCTTATCTGGAATTTGCCCACAGAAGGTTGTATGATCCTGTTACTACAGATTCTTAATGCTTCCATTTATACCTGGCGAGGGGGATGTGTAGTCCTCCAGGTGGTGTTGCAATGCAAGTCCCGTCAACCCGAACCAGCAGAGCCGATGATGAGGGACAAGGGGAGATGCAGTCCGACAATATCGTCAAGATCACATGTTCCCCATCTTTATCTTATACCTTTAAAACATATTACTTTGTTTTATATGAATTTGTAGGAGAGACTTCAACAGAAAATTTAGTGTAGAAAGGTGATAGAATAGAATAGTTTTGTTTAACAATGTTGCTTTGATGTAGTGAATATAGGTAAATAGCTTTATGAAAAACAAAGTTGAACTATACTTTTTTGAAATTCAGTTTTAGAGTATGCTGTACAATTATTAAAGAGATTCCTCTTCTCCTGCTCTCTTTCCCCAACAAAACAATGATCAAAAGAGATTTTAATTTTTAGAATGGGCTCAGCCTGTGTTGAATTGTATTGGAGCCAAAGCCTTTCACAATCTTAATGTCCTTGTAAGTTCAACGTTTCCACAACTGACCACAGAATTGCTATTTTTTCTTCTAACAATAGAATTCTGGTTCCTATATAAATGTAGAGCCTTTCACTTATTTGGAAGAAGGTCTCTCAGTTTCACTGTTCTACTTTGCAGCTTCATTTTGTTAAGGCATTTCACAAAGGGCAGTGCCTACAAATAGGATTTATCCGTAAATGAATCACAGACATCAAGCCACCTTAATGGCTCACAAAACCAATTTTCCTGTGATATCTCTTACTTTATGTATGAAAATCAAAGGTTCATTCATATTGTATGATGTTCATCATATCGCCTAACTGGATACTCAGGTGCTTTGATTATTACTAATAATTTCATAATCAAATGCCAAATTCAGATGGGCATGTGATACGTTCAGAACTTTGCAGTGCTTTCCAAAGCTCCTAGTTGCATGGCCATGCTTCTAGGGTTTGCTGCTTAGGCCCACAGAACACAGGCTTGCAGCCCTGTCCACCCAGGCTGTAGTCTGAAACCAGTTCCTGAATATCAGGGCACTGTAGGTAACCTAACCTCCTAGTGAGAACTGCCACGGGTTCTAAGACTCTCTTGTGTTCAGTTATGAAAATGCCCCTGCAAAGGCAAGCCAGCCTTGTAGCCAGAAGCAGGCTTTTGTAGGTTAAAGTTCACTGCATAAAGAATCAGAACATAAGTAGCTTGGCTCAAATATAAATCCAAGAAGCCTTAAAGAAAGCAAAGAAGTTGGCCTGTAATGGTGGATTAGCATAATCCCTGTGTATTGGAGGCCGAGTAGTTTAACAATAAATTACTGGAGATTAAGTTGTCCTTTCACTGAAAGTGAGGATTTTGACCTCTGTTGCATGAAGTTTCCCACACTGTGGCATCCATAACTGTTTCTTGCATAATGCATGACCTAACCAAAAAAAGTAGAACAATTAAACTAATTTAAACAGCTAATTGAATAGTGAGAAGTTATTACTTCCAAACCTTAAAAGTCCTGTGTTCATTTATATATGTTGTTTCAGATTTAATAACTCAAGTGATCCTTAAGTCTAAACTAGTGTAATGAAATGGATGAGAACTCCAGCAAGGTATTTGGACTCCATTCTTATCTCAACGGGATCCTTCTGTCCTGTTGTCTTACATCAGCACGTTTAAATGCATGATTCATGCTGTTATCTTCAGAATAAATAGAGACAGGGCTATGCCTCGCTTGAGCAGAGGCAACCCTTTGTTCAGCCTGAACGTTTGGCCCAAGTAGCAGAGCAATCCATCCCTCAGCTTGCCCTGCATGCCTGCAAACATGGCCCTACTGAAAGGAATACAACTTCATTGTAATACATCTAAGATAATTCCAAAATGACATGCCTGTGCTTTCTGACTTCCCTCCCCCTCAGAATGCAATCTCTTATTTATAGAACATAGAGAAGTGCCTTGCCATGTCTTCAACTTTTTTAATATATAGGAGGACAAGTCTTGCTAAAGAAGGATCAGCATGGCTTCTCCAAAGGGGAAGCCTTGCCTCAGTCACCCTTTAGAATTCTTAGAGATGATCTAAGACCCTCATCAAAGGCTCCCTAAAATGTGCATCAGTAATACAATAAGCAGACATGCCCTCTTTTGGATCAATAATTGACTAGAAACCAGGAAACAAGATGGGAAAAGGCACTATTTTAATAATGTGAAATATGTTTATAAATTATACAGTTTGTGGATTACTCAGAATTAATCAGAAGGGTAAATTTCCAATTCTAAGCAGGTTGTGAAGTGCTCCAGATGATATTTTCAAACTGGTTGATTGAGCAACAGAATGGCAGATGAGATTAAGTGCAGAGTGACCGGGATAAAAGATCCTAACCACGTATATGCTAATGGATGTAGATTTGTACTGGTATCCAGGTTAAAAAAACCTTAGTTGATTAATCTTATGAGTTTTGCTTGGGATATGGTTCAATCATTTGATTAAATTTCTGTAAATATGCATATGCACAAACAATATTTCTGAAGAAAAAGTATATTTTTGCACACATGTTGCCACAAACACCATTAAGAGGTATTGCAGCTGGTGGGGGGTTGGGGATGCTTCTGCTAAGATGGTATCTGCAACTTGCACTTATTTATATATACTTGTGGTATTTTCTTAAAAAAATGAAAATCTGCTGTCCAATTTAATCAGGGATGCTGGTTTAGTTGATAGAAATTATTATTTTAGTCAATCTAACCAATTACTCAACTAAACTCTGTAGCATTACTGTAATTTAGCTGTAACTACCACATACACACACAAAGATACTGTGGTTTCATTAGAAAGTGTTCAGAGTTTTTAACAAAAAGCAAATTAGACTAGTATTAGGTTTTATTGGGAAAGAAATTGAAAAACTATATTTATAAATCTGTTATATCTACCAGCCTTAAAATAAAAAGCATTATGAAGGTTTACAAAATTAGTAATGGTATGGAGAGTTACCACTTTCCCCCATACTCATATACACACACCTAATTCTGTAAAGGAATGAATAGTTTAGGCTACTTCTACTGCAGTAGAATTTTATTGACTTAATCGGGACTGCCCTTTCAATTGTACTAAGCAAAAACCCATTTTATTTTATTTATTTAAAAAGAAACCAAGTTTATAACAAGCATTCAAAAGTCAGTGAAATATAACTTAGTTGAAATACCAAGAAGCTCTCTAAATTCGGTGCACTTTTATTCTGCCCTTTTGGAATATTGATTTCTGCCCTGCTTTTTTGTGTGTGTTTGGGCAGCCAGGCAGACTGTGAGAAGTTGGACCATGGCCCCACTATTTATGTTATTTAGAGTGTGGGCTGATGTGACAGGGGAGTTCAGAAAGACCATATAAGAGGATGGAGCAACTTCATACTCTTTTGCCATACTACCATCATTTTTAACTGTCTTGCTGCCGAATGAAATCAGTTCCCATCTGGGATTTGATCCTGGGTGAGCATGCCAACATGACATGCGTTACTGAGACTGGTCTGGATTAAAGGAGAAGGTGTAACTTATCCCAGTTGTGTCACCCGATTCTTGGTGCAGCAGCAACATAAACTCAGTGGATGAGGAGAAAGGTCCATCATGAGCTTTCATGAGATTCATGATTGTATCTCTTTTTCAAGAGATTCTGTTCAGCAATCATCTGACATCAAGCAATTACGCATGATGTTGGACTCTCCGGACAGGCTAGGGATACAGTTGGTTCAGCCCACCCCTTCAACTGAACTGGTGTAGGTGGTCTTGTGGATGGTCCTGAAGAAGCTCATGTCCATTCCCAGGGATATCCAGATGGCAGTGGCAAGAAGTACTTTTTACCAGCTTTAGGTGGTATACCTGTTGCTTTCCTAGAGAAATTGGACTCTGTCTCATTCATGCCTTAGTCTCATCTAGATTAGATTCCTATAATTTAATTTATAGTAATTAAATGAAATTTATGTTCAGCTGATGGTGAACAGTTGCTAGGGATTTAACTAGGAGCCCTAGATCAGAACATACCACTTTGGTACTACAACATGTGTGTTGCCTATCAATTTGTTTGCAGGCTACACTTTTTGACCTTTAAAGTCCTATGTGGTGTAAGGCAGGAGTGGGAATATATGGTCTTCCAGATGGCATTGGACTGCATCAGCCCTGACCAGCATAGCTAGTTGTGAGAGATGGATGGCAGTTCTAGTCCAGCAACATCTGGGGGCCACATGCTCTATATCCCTGGTCTAAGGACAGTCTATGTAAATAATAGTCTTCTCCTGTATGAGCCTCCGCAAATACTAAGATCAGCATCAGAAGACCTGCTCTGTGTCCCGTCACCTAAAGATGGGTGGGCATGAGAGACAGGTCCTCTTCTTTGATATGTGCTGTGTTGAAATTCCCTCCCATGGGAGATCTGCCAAGCTCCATTGTTGCTGTCTTTTCACAAGTTAAAATGTATTCCAGTAGGCATTTGGCAGTAGAGTGAATAGCACTTGGTCTAATTATATTTTTCTGATGTTGTTATATATTTTTATGCTGTTCCTTTTTTACATGTGTTAAAATGTTTTTTCTTCTACTATGGTGTTTTGTAAGCTGCACTGAATATCTTGTAAACAAAATTGGGGTAGAAAAGTATGCAAATAAGCAAATAAAATGTAAGTTATTCTTATTGGAATAATAAAGAATGTAAATCTTTGAAAAGCTAACAAAAGACAAGAAGCACAAAAGCCCCATGGTTTATTTTATTTTATTTTAAGCTGTACTCTGGAAATATTTGCACTGGAAAATTTCCTTCGTTTAATTTCCTTTTTGTAAATGAAAACTGATGAAGTGTGGACATATTGAAGTACAAGTAGTTTATGTGGGAATATCACTTTTGCCTTTGCCTTTTGAATGGCCTGGTCCTGTTCATACAAGACAATATATTGTCTTGAATGAGGAGAAAGGAACATCCGATTCAGTTGTGAACAGTTGCATACTTGACTTTATTTTATTTGCTTCGGATGCATCCAAGAAAAATATCCTATTTCTTACAGAAAAGCTGAATAATGTCTGACTAGCAGCTGTTGGAGTCAGGAATGCTTGTGGGCCTTCTTTCTATAGGACACTCAACTAAAGGTGTATGTAGGGAGTACAGCTGGTAATCACATTGTTTTCTGCATCAAACTTGGCAACTGCTCACCATTTCTGCCTGAAAAGCGTTTTGTAACAGTCCTTGTGACTGTTATAATATAGCAAAATGAGTCTGGACAGAGTCTGAAGGAGCCAGCCAGGCATCCTGGAATCCAGAAGCAGCCTGCTGAAAATGTGTAACGCTATTAAAATGTCCAGGTTGGTAAAACACCTTTTCCACTGTGTAGCTGATGTCGCCTTTCAGACTGTTCACTTGATGAAGTGATTTCAAAAATATTTCATTATGGTGCCCGTATTTTTTGCAATATGAGTTTTTCTTCTGGACTGAGTTATAAAACTCCTTATTACATATTAAGAAAATATCTTTACAGATTATTTATTGACAGTAACAATTCTTAAGCAACTCTGATGTGTTAGTGTGTGGAGCAAAATTGTACTCTGGCTGAAGTTGATGACCTTTCCAGAGTTATGCAATTTCCACTAGGTACTTAGAATTAAGAATGAGCTTACAGGAGTAGTTTATAAAACCTTCATAGCAATTTGAAATACATGTCCTAATAAGTTATACTTCAACTGTCTAAAAATAGCACAAAATGTTTACATCTTTATACTATGCATATGCTTTTCTTTTTCAGATTTTTTTGTTTTTTTTTTTTAAAAAACCACGATTATAGGATGTGTCTTAATAGTTTTGTTTCAGTCATGAAAATGTACTTGCCTAGTTTTGACTCTTAAAGCTAATTGATGCCACTAGGATGATACATCATATTACTGCTCATAGAAGTACTGATATAATAGCATTGGATCCAGACATAGGCCTAGAGTTGACCCATGACTATCTTATGTCCCATTGATTTCAATGGGTCTACTCTAAGTAGGCCAACTTTTGGATCCAACCCTATCAGCAGCAGCACTTCTATTAGCAGTAATATGATGCATCATCCTATAGTCACGAACTAGGTTCCAAGAGTCAGAATTATGTAGTTTGGATCCAACAAATAATGTGGAAAGAAGGACAAAGTCTTCCTTCATGATCTCTGTGCAATCCCACATTTGGTTTCTGTGCCTATGCAGAGCAGCATTTGCAACATTCTAGAGCTAAGTCCGTAATAGTCAGCCACAAGCCGATATGAGTGCAGTAGCAGGAATTTCTTTCTCTACAATGGGTGAACTTTTTCAGCCTAGGGGCAAAAATCCAGTAGGAAAGGGCGCATTCTAGCAGAGGATGGAGCTAAGGGCACAGGGGGTGGAGCCAGATTCTATGGATGTATGTTCAGGAGTCAGCCCCAGTTGAACAGCTTTCAGGCACACAAAGCACAACTCATTCTTCTCTCTCTTATTCTTTCCTCCTTTTTGTTTCTGTAATGTTTCTCCTACTTTAGAGGTTTTTCATTTTCTCTCTCCTTTTTTCCTGCCATCAGTTGGTTCTCCATCAATAACAAGCTACTGGAGTACTGTAATATGTTCTGTTGTACTGCATAGTCAAGTAAAACCAGTCTGCCATTCCAGCATTTTCATGGAACAAGTCACCTTGATCTGGCCGTTTTTGAGGCTCTGGCCTTAGCTAGACCTAAGGATTATCCCAGGCAAATGGAGGGGTTGTCCCTGCCTGCTCCCAGGATCCCCTGTATGTCATTTGGATGCACAGGGATGATCCCGGGACAATCCCAGGATATAGGCCTGGTCTAGCCATGGCCTCTGAGAGGCCCCAGGGGAATGATTGTTCATTTGAGCACCCTTTTATCATATCATCCAGTATCAATGTCATTTTTCCCTAGCTGGGGGTGGTGGTGGACCCTAAATATGCATCCATTTAAAAAAATGTATTTGACATCAAGAAAAATGTATCTAAGATTTTAAGTCACTAAAATTGTTTTTTTTAAAAAAACATTCCTTCAGTCCTTCTGCATATGGCAGAAATCCCCAACCATTTTAGGGTGAGGGGCACATTAGGAATTTTGAGGATGTCATGGGCACTCTCACGAAATGGATGTCATGGTGAGCATGGCATCCAGAAGGCAAACTGGTGAGACTAAAGGGAAAGTAACTTGCCTAAGAATATAAATACAAAGGAAGAGAGGCTTATTTGATCTCCAAAATACAAAGCCACTCTTGAACCTACAGTTTCTACTCCAATACCCATTTCACAGAAGACAAGACTGGTGATGCCCAGAAAAACAGTCACACAGGCAAAACACACACAAACCACAGATCAACACTAACTCCCCACCATGGCAAAACAAACAAAGCAGCTAACACACACACAAATGCAAAACAAACACAGTACAAGCTTGCTCCTCAGGACATGCCCTGCCACTTGCCATCGTTTTTCTTTTTTTCTGTGTGGCTGGACATGCTTCAAAAACAAAGTACTAGGCTACAGCCACTGACTATATGGCACTGGAGAATGCTAGCCTCTTAAATGTCAATAAAATAAAATAAAAATCAAGAAAGATAAAGAACCATTGTTCACTGTAATGTATTTTAGAGAAAGAAAAATGTTCTTCCTCTTTCTCAATTTGAAATCTACAGTTAGATCAAAGCAGAAAGCTATAGTAACATTCGTGAAAGTTTCAACTAGTTTGTACTGTAAATAATCTTCAAAATACTATGTGAAATTGTGTTAACATTCTCAAGTTGCTCATATCACTCTGGAGTAACCTCTCACTAAAGTTTCTGCATCACTTTCTAATGTACCATTTGGGAAAGAGTTATTCTGTCCTTAACAGAATTTTTTGGGGGGAGGGAGGGGGCAAAGAAAAGAAAGGAAAATTGGTGGGGAAACACAGAAGGCAGCAACAGTTGGACCCCCCCTCCCTAAAATCCTGTGAATGAGGTAGGGTGACTGGATGATAAAAGCTGCATGTTAGTACATTTTGTTTTATCCGTGTATATTGGATCATAGCTTGAGTTGAGGGTGGGAATAACTGTGTAGGTAGCAATTCTTAGCATGTACAGTATTAAATTCAAAAGCTCTAGATCAGTTCTTAAAATGTTACTTTCTAGAACTGCTATTCAAAAACAGCAGCATCTTTTATTTACAGAGTTATGTACCTAAATTAACCAATTTATATTAAAAATGAAAATGTGTTAAATGTATTATTTCTACTTGTAAAACCAAGCAAATAATAGAGGTCCATTTATTCCTTTGGCTACAATATTTTATTTAACATTTTCATCTTACATAATAAATAAGCAAAAGAAGCTTTACAATTTAAGGGAGTAAATATATAAACCTAAGCAATAATAGGCTGTAGGTGTTTGTGTGTATATCTTTTTGCACATACTTTTTGTCAAATAATTGATTTTTGCATCATAAAAAAATTATAAAGTTCCAGAATGGGAATAAAACGATTTAGCTTCCTCCCAAGAATAGCTGGCATCTGTTGTGATTTTGGACATGTAATAGTATCATAGTAGGCATTCCATTCATACTATGGTGTCCTATAGTCCTATGGTGACGCTATAATCCTAAACATACTTACTAGTGATTAAACCCCACTCAGCACAGTGGGACTTACTTCCAAGTAAACATGCATATGATTATGCTGCACAAACTTTCATTAAAATTATTAAAATCTGCTCATACATGGCTGAACTTTATAACTGAAGTAGATTATTGGCAAGGAAAAGGGAACTGATAAAATTGTATTCAGCAGAACTTACGGTGTGACTTTTCTGTTGGTATGATACAAAGCCTATGTTGAGTGATTAGGTTTTCCATTTTTCACATTTTCTTTACCAAGCAAAACATGTCTCTAGAACCCTGCAATGTTGAATGATAAGTACTTAAGATTCATAATGTTGAATAAATGGCAAAGTGAAAAGAAAGGAAATCTCCCAAATGATGCTTCCTTCCCAGGTTTCCATTTCTACTGCATGTAAATGCTTTATACATTTCAATTCTTATATAAATTTAGTAATTTATACATTGCAGATCGTGGTAGATTCCATGTTGAGAATTGTTGGAATTCTCATTTCTGCATGGAATTCTTCATTCATTTTCCAAGTGTGAACATGTCATATTATTATATGGGAATATTCATTTCCTCCATGGAAATGTTTTAGTTCATATTTCATGACCTCATAAACATGCAGGGGATAACAGAAGATTTTCCTGCAGATTCATTTAAAACTACTCATCTTGAGCAACAGGTAGGCACTGCTTGAACAATACTGGACAATTTCAGAAAATTAAAATGTGTAGTTTTTTTAAAAAATAAAGCTTTCTCACAAAGTGAGAGGCCTGGTGTCACTTTGAAGATAATGTAGAATACTATGATATAGTTGTCTATCAGATTTCTTTTTACGAGGCAGCTAATTGCTAGTATCTCATGAGAAAATTTATTTCTCCAATAAAATAAAGACTTTGTTTATGCCAAGACAAAATAAAGATGTGTGTCTTGGCATAAATGTACTCTTCCAGGATCTCACCTGAATGAACACAGGAATGGCCAATAGTTTGAAACCTGTAAACAAACTTGTATCCGATAATACACATACAGTATTCTGCTTGGAATCACAAAAGTTCAGTTATACCTAGACCTTATTATACTTAAGACTGTTTTTGCTGTTTCCAGCAATAGTAAGGGCATCAAAATTCGAAGAATTTTACTTACAGGTGCTTGAGAATATTTTTTGTTTGGCCACTAGGAAAAGTTTGCTTCTGTCACTGTTAAGTGCAATACATTTAACTCTAAATTATGTATCTGGCAAATTTATAAATTGTATGAGTAACCTAAGCATGCTCCTAGCATTTGATGCATCAGCAAAGGATAGTACAACTGTGATGCTCTAATACACAAACAATTATTCTGGTATTGCAAAGAGACATCACCTCAATTCTTCAGGCCATGATCTTTAAGCTAGCATGAACCAGGCTTGACTTGGGGGAAAAAAAAGTATGAGCCTTATTTGTTTCAATGAGCTTTACTTAACTTGCAAGAGATTTATGGACTAAGGCGTTGTTTGCAGTCCCATTTCTAAAAGAGATGTTTTTGTCTAAATGGTTTTGCAAATATTCAGGCAATCTAATCCTCAGTGTTCCTGCTGACTTTGAGCACTGAAACCATATGCTTGAAATAACCTAACTCCTAACCCTCTACTATTCAAGTTTAAACTGTTGTCTGATAGAAATCAATCAAATTTAGAGCAATTTCACATATGCAATTTGGGGCCTATTTTAAAGTGGGATGCTCCCCTATTGTAATACACACATGCACCCCAAGAAACATGCCAATGATAAGCAGTCTACTGTAGGTCTGCATTTTGTAGTCATGGCATTCAAAGATGTTACCAACATTATGCATATTTAACCTTTAGACATGCACCCTTTATTCACCTGTGGTGAATGCCACAGATGAGAATAGAACCCAGACTACTGGTGCAAAGTGCTTGTTAATGTAAAACCATTCAAGCTATACAATGTGAAGTCTCCCTGAAACTCTGAAAACACAATAAGCATTTCTCCAAATGTAGACAACACCAAACAATGGTACCTACTAGTTCATCTGGAAGCACTCACTTCTGTGAAAGATCAAGCAAAAGAGGTAAGGAAGAAGGCCACAGAAAGGAACACTCAGGCAAAAAAGGTATGCAAGAAATTGGAACAAGCCAGTGCCCCATTAAACAACTGGGTGTTGACTGGCAGCAGTGAATGGTGGGATAAAAGTAAGTTGCTTTGCCTTCCCTAGCAACTATGTGCCCCTAGAGAAGCTTACCTTACACTTTGGGAACCACTGGTTTCAAATCAAGGCACAGTTTAACTCCATTAGGATTATGGTGCACATTGCTTTGGCTCTACTTAAAATGTGCTTGTTCAACATTCTTAACCATTTAATAGGATAATACTGAGCACAAACAATTTCAAACAAGTTTGTGTCCTTATAACAACACATTCTTATAAAACTAGAAAAGGGAATGAATTGTATTGCTATGCCTAAATGTAAGAAAATGGTTTAATTATGAAAATGCCTATTATATTTCAATTTATTTAACAGTTGAAAAGATGCAATCAATGAAGTTCTTTTCCATATTGCACAAGATACATTAGATACAATTCCTTTGGGAAATAATATTAAATTGGTTCTGCCTGTTTTCAAGGCAATGGCAAACATGCCATGGGTTTCCTGGGGCATGGAACTTTTCCCACTGCTCTAATGAAACTTCAATTAGCTGGGGAACATTTTAGAATTTTTTTAGTGTAGCTCAGCCTTCAACAAACCTAAGAAAAGGAGATATTAAATGCAAATTAAAATATACACCTGTCTCCAAATTTCATGAACTTTAATGTTAATACACATTACATACTTTTTCATATTAGGGAGCTTTTTGTGATGTTACCAATGGTAAGAAAATATGTATGGTTCATCAGTTATGTCAAGATAAAAACCACCACATTCCAGTAGCTCCTTGCATGCCTATGTATGTGTATGCAAGGTTTTCCCCCTATCATTCAATGTGTATCCCTTTGTGCTGTTGCTGTATATGTGTTAAGAGTACCCACAAAGAACTGGTTCACAGCAATGGCTATAAACTCATGGCATAAAATATTAGCAGGTACTTGGCTTGTCTTACCCTCCAGACTCAACATTACAGAAAGGCAAAAATTAACATACAGTGCTCTACTGAAATGGCAAAACAAAATTTAAATGCCTCCAGATTCTCACCTAATCATTAATGCTTTTGGTGAACGGATTTTATCATATCTTAATCAAAACGCTTAACTCACTGAACTAAATAGAAAATGATTGTTGAAAATGAAAAGATTTCAAAACTGATTGCCAGAGCAAAATGGAACACAACTTCACTATTTTCTTGTCTAGCTGCCAAAGGAAAGTTTGGAGGAGTATTTGAAATGTGGGGTGGGATTGGGGACACTTTAAAAAGACTTTTACCAAAGACTTCTTCCTTCAGTGTTAAAATAAATTCTTTGGTAGATTATTGGACTGATAGATTTTCATTGTTTGAAGATGCATAGTTCATGTAGGTTTGCAATTCTTGATTGCACTGGTAAAGTATATCAAAGTCAGATGAGTCAAAAGTAATGGTTTACATTCAGGAACTGAAAACATATTTCAAGGGTAATGTATTTGAACATTTAAGAGGCTGCCACAAATAATTGTGGTAATTACTGTCTCCTGCCATACTATGGCATCCAAATATTAAAATTGTGGGTTGTTTGTTGTTAAGAAAATGAAGTCAAAAATAACAGCAACAAAAATATGAATTGTTACATGGCTCCTTACTGGCAGTCAACTGCAGAGATAAATTGGTAACAATGAGGCAATGAAGCTAGATACATTTTTCCTGACCTTAAAGATACACAGGGCATGCCAAGAATGCATGCAAGTTTGTGCCTCACTGACCTTAAACAATGCTTACTAAGTGCACCCATGTATTCTTATGCCTTTTGGAAACCATTCCAGCATATTTCTAAATTTAAAAAACAGGTTTCTATTATTGTCACCTCCCATTGGCTATTATTACAGACGTTCCGATATAATGGGGAAGTGCAGAATCCTTGTGAGTTTCAGGGGAAGAGGTTGATGAGGGACTTTGGCTTTTGTAAAACATATTTACTTCTTCAGAACCATGTCCGTAATTTTCTGCTACATGTCCTGTGGCAGTACATGAAGAGGTTTGAAATGTCCCATGTTTGGCTAAAACCCGGTGGTAGTTCAGAAGTACAAAAGGAACTTGCCCTGTGTGTCTCACATCCACTGTATGATCATTTTCAGAGTCATGATCAAGCTTTAATGTCATCCTGTTGTCTGTTTCCAGCTCACCTAGATTTGTAGCATGATGGGCAACGTGCTCATATTTTGGTTCTTTCATGCAAATTCTTCTTTGTTCATATACTGTTGGAACTGGGAGAAGGTGGCTAAGTTGTCCAATTGATTTCGCTTGGAAACATTCTGATTTTGACAAAAAGGAGTTAGCTAAGGAGTTTGAAAAGGGCTTTTCACTAATATTACTTTTTTCTTGTAAGTCTCTATTGAAAACTAGCTTATTTTCTTCTTTAACGAGATGATGATGTGCTGGGTATATTCTGCTTTCCATTTTGCTGTGTTTTATAATACTGGAATCATAGATATCTTCTTTGTATCTGCTATTTGGTGTTAGAGTAGCACAGCTTGCAAAGCTGTCTGATGTACCTTCTGGGCTGTATCTTCTATTTGTTAGTGGCACTTAGGAAAAAACAACAAAAATAAATTAGGCATATAAAGGTAATAGCTCAAATAAGGAATTGAGATAAAAGCTGACATTTTTATGATTGAATACAAATACAGTAAAATCTGCTTAGAGTATGTATGCTTCTTCATGCATTTTTGGAGTGATAAATGCAGCTGCTGGCCCTAAACCTTGTGAAAATTAGTGAGCAGCATTTCAAATAGAAATGTGCAGGGCAAAGGGAGAACTCCACCACCCCTGTTCCACAGCAAATTGCAAGATGGAGTTTAAACAGATTCTCAAAATCTCTAAAGAATCAAATTATAGTTAATTATCGTCTTAGACAACTGGACCTGAACTTCACTGGAACTCTTAAAAACATAAATGTTTGGATGAGGTTGGGTTTATTTTTATTTGGGGGTACATACCTTTACAAATTGGCACCTTTGAAAACTTACCATTTAGATCAGACATAACAGATGAAAAGGCTTTGTATTTGATTTCTCAGGCTGGTGTTTTTAATATTATTTGGAAAAACAAAATGAGAACTCAGCCTCTAACAGGTTGTTTAAATGAACCCTAAGAAAAATAAAGCTGAATCTAGGCCTCTTGTTAAATTGTCTTTGGAACAGAATGTGCATTATATCTGTAACAACACATTAGATTTATATCTTAAATGTTATTCCCACATTACATTTGGACAGAAAGTTCAACGATTCAGGTGTCAACGTAAATTGTAAATGTTTTCATGGATTCTTCAATCCAGGGTTTGATCCTGTCCTGTCTTTAACATCCCAAGCCTTTAGGTTAAGCACAAGTTTGATTGCTCAAAAAATTAAATGAAGAGAAAATTTGAATAAATTAGTTTCGTTATCAAAGATTTTTAACTAGCTTTGTTCAAAACACACCCCTTTGATTTCTGAAAAATTAAAATATACGGTTTTTCCTGAGTACAATAGAGCTTCAGATTTGTTCATGTAATACACACCTTCATAGCCCTGTAAGAGATTATGGCGTACGTTGCTTGCTGTCTGATCAGAAGGACTTTTAGATGGCGATTGGCTGCCTGATACAAGAGAATTGGCATAGTGCCATTGGCACTCTCCACTTGTCTGCAATGTACTTAAGAAAAACCGAGCTACTTCGCAAGGTGTTCCTTGAGACTGCCCAAATTTAGAAGGCAGCATTTGTTTTTTGCTACTGAATACATGAGGGTCTACAGGGAAGTGTCCATAATGGTAAGAGAAAGGTAAGCTGTACGATGGGGTATATAAAAGTTCGCTGTTTTCTGAATGGAAGGCTTGTTCTTGGATGGTGGCAGAATTTGCTGTGGAGTTGGATCTCCAGCTTCCAACCTGGCCACATTCCAGTTTGTCTGTCTGGAAGGAGCCGTATTGCTGAAAAAGCAAATAAAAAGAAAGAAAAGTGTTTAATAGCTGACTCTGAAATCTGTCAGTATAACAGACTAACAGCATGCACTGCAGCCAAGTACCACCTTGAACTACAGTCGCACCAGTTCATATAAACTAAGAAGAGTTGGCAGTACTTAGTTTCTAAAGCAAGGGACTAAAGCTCAGACCTTTCTGGGATCCCTGCCATTTGCCTTTAAAGCTCTGTTTCTTACAACTAATTGTACACGGCAAGCAGTGATTCCTCCATGGTGAGGGGGAAGCTTTCTGCAAATGCTCAGAGACACTTTGCATTATTTCACCAATTCCAATCAGCTCTGACACAGATAACAGATTCTGGGGCTGAGTCCTATCAGAAATTAAAGCATATGAAATTGGGAGGCTGTAAGAAAAACTCAGGGCCTGCAGAGCAATGGCTTCTCAGATATTCAGTGCTTTCTTTTCACTGAATCAGCAAATATGCCTAAGCAATGTTCAAAAGTGCAGCTGATATAACTCCCAATGTTTCATTTACCAGAATGTAATTGTTAAGCATCTAATCTAAAACACCCTGTTTTAACTAGAAATGACAGATATTATTAAAGTAACTGTTATAATCAAGCATGCTTTCATTCTGGAGTAAGCTCTGTTTGCAATTGATTTATGATCCATAGCTTAGAAAAGTACTATTTCTTATCAGAAACTGACAGAGCAGTAGGAAGCAATAAATGTATTTATGATTTGACATGGAGTTGTTTTTAGATAAATGTTGTCTTCATGTATATAGATCATGTATTTTATGTAAATGGATTTTAAATTTTATATATTGTATTTTAATGTTTTTAATCTTTGAGAGCTTCAGCTATGGAGCAGTATAGAAATGTAATAATAATAATAAGAAGAAGAAGAAGAAGGAGGAGGAGGAGGAGGAGGAGGAGGAGGAGGAGGAGACATTTGGAGTTGTTGCATAGACATGTCTGCAAATGATGGGGATATGGGATGGGAAGGAAGCTGCAGGGCAGTTCTACTTCCCCCCCTTTGCACACTTGAACTGACATATATACTTGGCTTTTGATAAAAGACTGATTGTCACTCCTACCTCCATACCTCAGTAGGCTGTCCACATTTTTATTTTGCTTCCCCCTCCCAAGTCCCTGAATGTTTATCTGCTCAAACTTTTGTTTGCTGATTTTTAAAGGTTTTCTTTACCTTTTTTTTAAACACAAAGTCCACCTGAACAGTTGCCATAACTGCTATAGAAGCACCCTAAATATGACATACCCAAACTGTTATCCCACTTGGTTTAAATCAAATTACAGCATACTAGTAAAATACATAATGCATGTAATATTATAGCAACAAAAATACTTTGTATTAGCTGATAGTGAACAGGGGAGTCATTTCCAGATTTGGCCATATCCCGTCTCCTCTCTTCCCACTTGTATGCTATATAAAGTTTTTGCAAACTTTTGCTAGAGCATCTGTCACACAGGAGGGTGTTGCTAATGCAACGTGATCTTGTATCAGTGCAGCCTTCTCTCTATGTTTTGGACTTCACTCCCATCAGCCCCAGCCAGTATGGCTAATGGTCAAGAATGTTTGTAGTTTTCCAAAACAGCTGAAGAGAACCAGGCTAGCAAAAGGTGTAATTCCCTAGATTTACTGTTCAGTGCAATGGCACATTGGCACAACTTCTAAACAGTCCATTGCTGCAGCAGTCTTTATTCTTGATCCTTATTGCGTACAGAGCAGCGCAGCAGCTTTTAGGATTAGGCTGTAAAATTAACAGAATTTGATATTTTGAATTGCAAAGAATTTCCTATGATTATTCATAGCAAAGCTACTGTTACATATAGGTTGTCACACTATTTAAGCATGAAATGATCTGACGAAAGAAGGTTTACCTGCTGTGGATAAGGTGTTGTTCTAAGTTTTGTCTTCATTTTATTACTTCTAGGTTTTGTTGCCTTTCTTGTTTCTTGTGAGGTAGATACTGAGTTTCTGCATGAAAACTGTGATTTAGAAATGGTGACTTGGTCCAATGATAACGGAAGTTCCTTATATTCTATATCTCTGCAAAATAACAACAACAATGCAACAGAGGAATGGTTCTCAAACTAATTTGTCTTCTCTCTTCTCAGTATGAGCCCTATTTGCATAAATGTAGCATTAAGAATATTATCAAACAAACCGCAGTCACTATATTAAAAATAAATCCTTTGTGCCCACAAAAGAGAGAGGAAGGTGTTGTCTTGAAAGATGTTGATAGCTGCGAAGTTAGATTTTATTTGGAGTTCAATTCAAAACACTCCCAAGTTAAACTCCACACTTAGCACAGAGGAGTAACTTGGCCGTCATTCAAGATTTGCCAATTGGTTGTATGTTTACCATACTGAATGGAACCTGCCAATATAAGATTGATCTACGATGTTGTACAAAAGGAGTGACTGGATATACACCCCCAACTTGTCATTAGTTTTCAGTTGTGTAGCTGACACTTGTTAATGGTTAACAATGTCAAATTTGAGAATGTTCAACCCGTTTCTCAGTTGTGGAGGTATATTTACCTCACAACGTAACTGGGGCTACAATTGATTAAGCTCGCAATCGTGGCTTACTAAATCAGAACCAGTTCCAGAGGAATCCAGGGACAGGGTTTTGCTAAGCTACCAAGACCAAAAAAATGACAATCACCCACCATCCAGTTTCTCGGGGTCATGTAAGAAGGCTAGAGGTAGCATTACAGAATTAATACCAATTTAACTATGCACACATCTGCCTCAAGTATGAGTAAATCATTAGTTCTGGTGCAAGACCAGGAATTTCTCAACTCTTTGGAAAGGACACAATTTTAAATAGCTGTAGGCTCAGCACTTTCTTGATTGGCTTGCCCATCACAATTCACATCTTTTGACATTTACAATTACTCTGGCTAAGAGCTGTCCCAGCCCTATTGTTTCAACCTATAACAGCTACTGAAGCCACCCAGTCCACTAGCCTCTTTGTGGTTTTGTCATATCACACCTGGCTCTCATTGTATCTTCGAAGCCTTTGTGACAATAGTGTAACAATCTAAGCCCTCAACGGCAGGTTTACCCAATCAGTTCCATTCGTGGCTGTTGGACCAATGACACACGCTGAGACTGAAACTGAAATCACTCAGTTACCTGGCAGGATTCCAACCTGCTTTTTGAAAACTGGCAAACTTTTGAGTTTCATGGCCAGCCAGGTATCTCCTCTGTTCATACCAGATCTGGCTGCCTCCATTTGCCTATGTAAGCCCAGGTAGAATTGTTAAATGGCACAGAATGCTATTGTTTTGTTACTCTACTCTACTAATGGATTCCCCTGAACTTGGACACCTGGGTTCTCACCTTCCCAAAACAGAGACCCACTGCAGCTTTTCTAAATGGACATTTTCCCCACTGAGACCCTAAGAGTGCCAACATACTCCAATCTTCAGCTTAAAGAACAGGTAAATCTAACCCAAGGAAAGATATTCCGCAGCCCTATCCTATTTTCAGGAGAATCTTCATTTTCACATTTTAGCTTCCTACCCTGCATCCTCTTTTTGTGCGTGTGTGTGTGGCAGTTTGGTCTAATCTGGATGGGAGCCCAGCCACTTTGTACAGGCTTCCCTGGTCAACTTGTGGAAAGATTGCAGCTGGGCCCAGCAATTCAGGTGCCTATCCTGCCTTTCTGTTGTCCAAGCTACTTGATACCAGGACAAATTCTTGGGCACTTGCCCTGATATCATCTTTTGAAGTGTCCAACTATTTTTCTGGCCATTCATGGATAATAATGAGAGGAGGATGCACACTCAAGATTCTAGAAATTGGCGTGGGTGGGTGTTAGGTATAGCTAATCTCGTCCTAACATCCCCTATTTGTATTGCAACTGTGCAATTTTTGTCATCCGTTATTGGGCAGATTAAAAATATAATAAATAATTACTGTGAGGCATTACAAGCCTGACTGCACCACTTTTTAGAACAAGCCTCCATGAAATCCCTTTTTTCCACCTCATGCTTGGAAGCTCACCCAAACATTTATTTTTCTCAGTAGTGTTAGGGCTCCCATTTGCCTAGCCTCAACCTTCTCACTATCTCTGTATCCAGAAGACCTGCCTAAATTAATTACATGCATGTCCACAGTCTAGTCCATGCACTGCAGCCCTTGGTTTAGGCTCCAAGGGGGAACTGAGATAATTTCCCCACATCTTGAACTCAGCGCCCTCACTCAATACACTTTGAATATGTTTGGTGCCTCTGCATAGTGTATATGCAATCTGTTGATATTTTGGGATTTCTATAACAGGTGTTCTACAAGCTAATTTCCTACAAAATTTAAATTCTCATTCCTGTTTTGAAGAAACCTATGTGTAGGTATATATCATTTGGTCCCTTTCCTTCAAGATACATTATTGCCCAAGTTAAAAGATCCCTTAAGAAACATATGTCTTGAAAACACGTGCAAGTTCGTACACATGTCTAGAGAAGCACATTTGCTAACAAGTAGGATGTAGGCCCAAGATACCTCATTGCTAAAAGATATAGTGATTCAAATACGAACAATATACAAATCTCTTAAAGTCGTACCCTGTCTTCATGTCATGTATTTTTTTGTGAGTGTGTTTATTTGCCTACACAGGTTAAGAGGTGGGAGTTAAATCACCTTCTGGGATTTTAGCCATTACGGCATGTTCTGCAGTTGCATTTTCTTCTCTAAAAGAACTAAACTGAATTTCCATCTTATCTGATTTCATTTTAAGCACATAATATTCCAGAGTGTAGGAAGACAGCAAGCTCAGCCCTACCATTAGGCAGAGCAAGGCAGTCAATGCTGGGATGTGGGGGCATTTACCCAGCCATTCTTCCTAAACCCCTTACTTGCTCCCCTCTGTTGGAGGAAGAGCTGTATGCATCACATGGGCTTCCCCATCACCAGTGTTAATGAAAGCGCCAGATTTGGTAGAGGAATGCCAGGAGAAGAGACCATCATGTCATTCTCCTCAGGTAACAAAATGTCTTGGACTGGCCCAAGAGTAAGGTTTTTAATAATATTATAGGGACTGAGTCCATTTTAATGTAACTTAAAATATATTCATTCTTGGATTAGCTAACTGAAAAACAGGTCTTAAATGGTAGGTTGATACCCACAAGTGAGATGAGCCTCATCTTTATATTGGTCATACCTAAGATGCCATATTTTTCCCCTTGGTCTCTGCCTGGAAAAAGATAGCAACCTTACCAACACTGGAAACAATGTTATAAAGCACAACAACGAATGTATTTTTAGCGATCAACCTTTTTAAGCAACAAAGCAAGATGGAAAAAACAGCTACAGTTTAAATACACAACATCAATGAGCAAAATGAATGTGACATACAATGGTGGGAAATATGGACTTACGTTAGGACATAATTGACACTCACTATGCAGTGAGGTCGTGATGAGCGGCTATTGTGTACAATGGTGGCATAGCTCTGGACCCAAACCCAGCCACCGTTCTTTGACAGCAACCGATAGTACTTGGTTGTAACTTGTCCTTTCACCAGTACTATAAAACATAACATGGAAAAGATTTAATTACATTTGTATTCTGCCTTTTCTCTGCACAACATGAGGTGGTATATATAAGATTCCTAGCTGACTTGTGCAAACACTGATTTAGCCCTGCTTGAATTAAGTAATGTTACAGCATCATGTCCTTTCAGACCGTACCATTGTACTTCTTTAAAAAAAGAGAAGCAAGTAGAATTCATTCCCTATAATTGAATTTCCAAGCAACGACATACCGCAAGAAACTTACAAAATTCTGCATCTGAGTTGTTACAATCAAATGTTCTCTCAGTGCAGATAATCATTACTATTGAATTTGTGTATGAGTGCAGGAGTTATGATGGATGAAAACAGTTTAAGACTTCTTTGTTTTCTGTTCATTTAGCACCTACATAGAATCATAGAATAGCAAAGTTGGAAGGGACCTACAAAGCCATCGAGTCCAACCCCCTTCTCAATGCAAGAATCCACCCTAAAGCATCCCTGACAGATGCTTGTCCAGTTGCCTCTTGAATGCCTCTAGTGTGGGAGAGGCCACAACCTCCCTAGGTAACTGATTCCATTGTCGTACTGCTCTAACAGTCAGGAAGTTTTTCCTGATGTCCAGCTGGAATCTGGCTTCCTTTAACTTGAGCCCATTATTCCGTGTCCTGCACTCTGGGAGGATGGAGAAGAGATCCTGGCCCTCCTCTGTGTGACAACCTTTTAAGTATTTGAAGAGTGCTATCATGTCTCCCCTCAATCTTCTCTTCTCCAGGCTAAACATGCCCAGTTCTTTCAGTCTCTCTTCATAGGGCTTTGTTTCCAGACCTCTGATCATCCTGGTTGCCCTCCTCAATGATCTATTGTACAGAAAGTACAATAGATCATTGGTGAATTATGGATGTGGAGCATTCTTCAAGCAACCACCCAATGATAGACCCTCCCAGGTCCCAGGCTCCACAAAAACTCTTTTAATATTCCTGCTCCAGGGAGAGAGAGAACTAGCAAAGAACACTGAACACTGAAGGAGTCTTGCAATATATTACTTCAAAAACCCTTCCCCAGACTACTGAAATTGGAGAGCTCTGATAAAACCAACTACATACACAAACCTTCCCACACTGGCATTTTCATTATATGAAGAATTTGAGGTGAAATATATCAGTTTTTGTAAAAACACTGTCTGGGCTTCTCTGAACTGCTAATGTAACTTCAGGAGAGTTCAGATTTGAATTTGGTCCATTTCAGAGCAGCTCCCCTTAGGAACTTCCTGTCTGGTAGGATTATAAACAATTAAAGGTCTAAAATACAATACAAACAATTAAAAACATAAAACACAATGCAACTATTTAAAAGAATAACATGCAATATAAAATCACAAACAGCACAGGAGAATATAAAAATATCTACAGTACAGAACAAACCATAAGATGGCAATATATATAGAATATCTTCAAGGACTGCTCAGAAACTGCAGCTAGTGCAAACTACAGCAGTATGTTTATTAACAGAGTATATCTTGCCAGCACTTAGGAACATAGAGAGCTGCCTTATACTGAGTCAGACCATTGCTCCATCTAGCCCAGTAATGTTGACACTGACTGGCAGCAGCTCTCAGGGTTTCAGGTGGGATTCTTTCCTTGCCCTACCTGGGGAATCCAGGGATTGAACCTGGGACCTTCTGCCTGCAAAACAATTGCTCTATCAGACTGAGCTATGTTCCCTCTCCAAATCTAAACATCTCTCATATCTTTCTGAATCAACCTGACTTGGTTCAGGATTTGGCCAAATTCAAAGCACACCATAGCATACCAGTTTTATTCATGAACTGCTTAGCAAACAAATCAGAGTGGGTCTCTGGAGCCTTAAGAAACTCTGTAGGCCACACTAGAAAAAGACCTGCACCAATGTTTCTTCACTGCCATCACTTCCACAGAATATTACAGGCTTTGTTCTTAGAATGCTCCAGATGAGGCTTTTATCCCTCAATCACCTTGCCTCGTTCTTGGCATTTTATGGGGAGCCCAGATGACATTATTTTCCACTCATAACCTTTCTGAGTTTTCTCACTGTTTCTCCATCTTCTGATTATTAGTATTAGGCCCCTTTGTCTGGAAGTACCCTGATCTGTGTTCAGTTGGTTCATCCTTAGTTTTCCACCAGATGTTCTAGCAGTCATCCAAACTGTTTAAATGTACCCAGCTCCCTGGTACACCAAGAGGGTGAGTGGTCTCTATTTATTGGGAGAGGAGTCTTTGGAGTGAAGAGTCTTCTCTGCATCCCAGAATGACCAAGGCTGCAATAGGAGAGCAGGCCATGACAGCTATGAGCTGCTTAAGGTCTCAGGAATTTATGCAAATCCATCACTCTCCAGACACAGATCATTCAAATTGGTCCAACACTGCTCCAGTGGGATGGTATAGCTTCTGTATGATGATGTAAAAATCCTGATGTAAACACAGTCAGATCATTGAAGGAATCTGATAGATAAGTGAAACCAAAGCATGCAGGAATTTTTGTTTGATATCAGGTGGGCCAGCGCGACCATATAGGCGAATAAGGCAGCGGCCTAGGGTGCGCAGATCTCAGAGGGGCGCAGCATGGCCTGCCTGGTCCGCAGCCCCTGGGACTCGCAACCCGTCACCTGCTTCCAGCGCCACTGCGGGCTCTTCCCAGCCGGCACAAACGCTTAGCGGCTGAGCACAGTGGCAGGGGTTGACAGCGGTGGCCACCACCTTCAGCCACGGGACGCCTGGAATTGGCGCAGCCCTGCCAAGCAGAGAAATGCTTGCTACCCCAGCAAAACTCTCCCTCTCCCTCTCTCTCCCTGGACTTCCTGTTGTTGGAGCGAGTGAGGTGAAAGGCGAGAGCAAATCCACACCCCCTTTGAAAGAGCGGGGTAAGAATGTCGGCTTTAAAGGTGAGAGCAAATCCACGCCCCCCCTGAAAGAGCAGGGTAAGTCGGCTTTAATCAACAGCTGCAGCCTATAGTTGCTTTGTCTTCGAAGCCCAGGCAGCAGCATAGCACGACATTGAACTCTTATCATACAGGACACCGAGGTGGGGGGGGGGGGGAGGGGGAGAGAAAGAGAGAGGAGATATCGAAGCCTTCCCGAAACTGCCCACTTCAGATGTGTTGCACTACAAATCCCACACTCCTGAGCCTATTGCCCATGCTGGCTGAGGAGTATGGGAGTTGTAGTCTAACACATCTGGAGGTCACCAGACTGGGCAAGAGCTGCTGTACAGGTTGCTCTGGTACTGAGCAGCATTAAGACATGAGATTGCTATCATGAAAAAGATTTGAATTCTTACAGCTTCCTGACTCGAATCTAGCACATTTCCTGGAGAGCTGTATATTTTTTTTTCATGTTAATAATTCTGAAACAAAAGGGAACAGAGTAACTGGATTCTAAGAAAAATACTTGGGAGTGGTGGGGGGGAAGGGAAGTGTGGTGATTGCTTTGAGGCATTACTTCTGAGTGAGTGGGTGAGAGCTTCGGCTGTGGGGTGGTATATAAATGTAATAAATAAATAAAATATTTCCTCCATTTAAAAATAAATAATCCTGGTCTAGTAAGACTAAGGGCGATCATACACATGTCTACTCAGAAGTAAGCCTCAGTGAGTTCAATGGCGCTTACTCCAAGGTAACTAAGTATAGGATTGTCACCTAGGTGTGCTTCCAGGAAGAGGGCTTTGAGAGCTATGAATCAAAAGGCTTGGCACACCTAGTCCATCTTTTTCCCATAATGCTTTTTTTTTCTGGAGAGAGAAAAATGACAGGAGAGGTGGAAAAACACAGGAGTAACACAAGTGGAAGACACTGTCCTCTGGACCCCCTGTAAAATCTTGTACTGTGTGTGATCGTGGGGCATGCATGGAGGTCCACGTGCAGGGGCCAAGCGGTGCTTCTGCACCCCATTTACACCCCTCCAGGCGTCTTCAGTCTCCACGCGAGATGGTGGGTGCCCCCCCCATTGGATTTGCGAAAGATAATCAAAAATTGATTATTATTTATTACTTATTCTTGCAATTTAAAATAAATTTAGCAGTTTCAAGTTTTGAGCTTTTTATTTTTTCTACAACACATCTGTTCTAAAAAATTGAAGGCTTTTGATAATTTTAGGGGGGAGGGGGGTGCAAGTAGCTCTCCTTGCCTAGGGCGCAAAATAGTCCAGCACCGGCCTTGTTCACCATCATGGGGAAATTTGGACCTTTTCCCAAGCTGAGCAGTGGTTTAGTTCCCCAAACCCAGGAACTTTATGCGGGGGAGGGTGATTTACACAAGTCGTGATTTGTGCAAAATGGTGGCCATAAATAGCACAATTTGTGCAAAATGGCAGGTGTAAATTGTCTGATTTGTGCAAATTGTGATTGCCGCAAATTTTAAAACCCTAAAAAAACTCTGAGCTGGCCTAACTTGTCACGTACCAAGTCAGGGCAGCTTGCAGATGAATAAGAGGAACTTATTCCTCATAAAACCAGGTGACTGCTGTGTCCAGGAGTGCATTCTACCAGCTTAAGGTGGTACACCAGCTGCAGCCCTATCTGGAAAGGATGGACCTTGCCCCAGTTATCTACGCATTAGTCACGTCCAGGCTAGACTACTGTAATGTGCTGTACGTGGGGCTGCCTTTGAAGACGGTTCAGAAACTTTAACTGGTGTAGAATGTGGCTGCCTGAGTACTGGTAGTGAGGCGATTTGATCATATAATGCCTATACTGTGCCAGCTGCACTGGTTACTGGTGTGTTTCCGAGCCCAATTCAAGGTGCTGATTTTGACATTTAAAGCTCTAAAGTGTTTGGGACCTAGTTACTTGAAGGACCACCTTCACCCATATCAGCCTGCCCACACATTAAGATCAGAAAGAGAGGCCCTTCTCATTTGTCTACCCATGAGAGCAATTACATGGGTAAGTACACGGGAAAGGGCCTTCTCAGCAGTGGCACCAAACCTCTGGAACAAATTCCCACTGGAGGTCCACCATGCACCATCCTCGCAGGCTTTTAAGAAGGCCTTAATAACATTTTATTTTACTGTGGCCTTCCCATGATGAGTACTGTTATTGCTGCTATTATTCTTGCTGGTTATATTGTTGGTTTTATTATTTTTACTTGCCATATTATGAACATATTTTATTGCTTTTAATATTTTAACTGTTTTTATGTATTTTATTGTTGTAAGCTTCCTTTGTTGTAAGTGCCCATATTGTTGTAAGCTTCTGCCCTGAAAGGTGGCCAAGAAATGTTTTAAATAAATAAATCATTTTATTATACTTTCCTTCTCTCTTATTAGGTATAAGTTCTTTCCATATTTTGATGTCAGGATGTCACATAGGATGGAATCCAAAGGGGCACTTATGGCCCCACCAATTCCTTTCTGCCCCACCGATTCTGTTCCACAAGTGGACCCACCATTTATGCAAGGGAAATTTAGTGCTTCCTAGGGGGAAGCCCTGAATTGAGTAGAAATGCTTGTTTCTAGGAGGCAGATCACCTGGTTTTGCTCATTTCAGGGTGCCCTTGGAAGCACTAAACTGTTACTGCACACCTGGCAAGAGCCACTTACATGATGCAATTGACAGAGCGGAAGAGAATCAGCAGGGGCGGTAGCACCCCATTGGATTTGTCCACCAATCATCAAGCTGCAACATGTATTCAGTCTGCAAGCTTTTAATACTCATGTCAGTCTAGCTATTTGTTGATGAATGGCAGAAATGTTGTAACAAAACTCTTGAAAAATAGTATGTACATTTTGTTTTTTAATTCTTATGATAGGCTCTTCTTAAAAGTTTGTCCTTTGCTACTCACATATTATGTTTTTCTTACTGCTTTTGTCCTTTTCATTCCCTGTACATATTTTACTTGATACAGCAGTTGTGGTGCTTCCTGAGTACTATTTAAGACTTTAAGACTTTATGTTGGTACATTTAGTTCTGCAATTACTAAAGTTAAAGGGTCACACCCTTCTCTAGCATTAGCACTATTTCAGCACTTCACCATACTCCATATAGCCTGTAAAATGCTAGCCCTGCCATCTTTTCTTCTATTTTCCAAGTTGTAATGAAATAGCTCAGTTTTAGAGTGAACTAAACAGACCCCATTCTGGGCTAAACAACAGTAAACTTGGAGCCTGTCACCCCCAACTTTGGCAAGCTGGAAAATCACTGACACAAGATAAGCCCAAGCAGTCATGTCATGAACATAGTAGCCAACCAGCTGCTCACGGGAAACCCACAAGCAGGACATGAGCGCATGATTATTGAGAACTCTGCATTATCCAATCCCCTCCTCCTTGTGCTATCATCCCAATCCAACCCCCTACCACTGCAGAATGGACTGTTCACATTTGCCCACTGTCTTGTTTTATGCTTCAGGGACTGGCCTTGCCAAAAATGTAGCTAATTTTTTCATGCAGAGTACAGTTCTCGAGGAAGGGTTGCCAGTTTATTGTTTATTAATATACTTGATGTTACTCTATCAAGTTAATTTCCCATAATCAACGTGCCTTTTAAATTCTTGTCTAAAATCAATAAATGTGCCTGTTGGGTTTAATAAATGCATATCCATGAGAACATGAATAAGTGTATGCATGTGTCTACACAAAGGGAAGCACATTCGATAACAAGGTTCACACTTCATACAGAAACTAACAGTGTCATGTGTGCACAGTAATTTGGGTCTGTCAGCATGGACTAGTTCTAGTTTGGCTGGCATGAACTCTCGCCTACTCTGATTTAGTTCTAAATTAGACTCTCAACACAAAAGAAAGGGGTGTAAGACCAGAGCCTCCTGCTATGTGGGCAGAGATCTTCACATCACAGATAACTACCCAATTCAAAGAAACCACAGACCTTTTTAATCCTTCGAACCATCATATTCAGACACCATTAATCACTATTAATCGTGGGGGATTATATAGATGGAAGACGCACACACAGCACACATGGGGGGCAAGTGGAGAAGCCACAATGGCTTCTTTTCCCATTGCAACCATCCAAACCCAGTCCAAATCTGTTGATAAAACCTGCCTTCTATTCCCAACTGCCTCCTTGTTGCTGATTCTACTTGGTTTTCTTAAATGCTGCACTTTAGACTGCAACCTTAATATCTACTTATTCATATTTCATTCAGTCATTCAAGTTATTCTTTCTCCGCCAAAGGAAACTCAACATGGTTAACCATATCAAAACAACAGTAAAATAACTACAATGAACACAACTATAACTAATGAAAGCTGAATTTTGGTGGCTCAGAACTACTGCTTGTCCTTGCTCAAAGCATTAGCGGAATACCACCATGTGCCATTGTCATACATTACAAGTGAATAATGTTGTTTTCCTCTACTTACAGAGATGGTGAGCATATCGTAAATGAAATACATCACATCCATGCACATGGTGGTAGAGAGTCTTTTCAATCAGGTCCTGTGGTTCATATCCAGTTAATTCAGTGACTCTGAAAGAGAAAATATAGTTAATAAACAGTAGCCCTATAAATATTTAATTCTATTAGACAAATACTCCCCCCCCACAGACATTGAGTTGGGAGAATATTTATTCAGAACTTTGAAAAGTTTTAAAATTAATTCTTAATTTGCTTTTAACTTGGTGCGGGGTATATTACAACTGTATGCAGGAGATTAACAAAATCTCATTAAGATATTTTGGCTTCAAGAAATCATTATACTCAAATGTATCAAGCAGTAATAGCACCTACTCATTCTCTATGTGACAATTCAATAATAGCAGTTCTCACTTTCTAGCAAAAGTCAGTTTATGGGCATGCAAGAGATAGAACATCCATCCTTAGTAGTTGCTCCATTTGGTAAGATAATGGACAAGTATGTTGTAGGCCAATTCTATCGCCATTTAATGGGCCTAATAATGAATGTTTGCTCACATCCATAATTATGTAAAGGATACCGAAATCAGATTGACTACATCCTTTGCAGCCAAAGGTGGCGGACATCTATACAGACGGTAAAAACAAGACCTGGAGCTGACTGTAGTTCAGATCACGAACTTCTTATTGCACAATTTAGAATCAAACTAAAGAGAATAGGGAAGACCCACAGATCAGTTAGATATGAGCTCACTAATATTCCTAATGAATATGCAATGGAAGTGAAGAATAGATTTAAGGGACTAGATTTAGTAGATAGGGTCCCGGAAGAACTATGGACAGAAGTTCGCAACATTGTCCAAGAGGTGGCAACAAAAAACTTCCCAAAGAAAAAGAAAACCAAGAAGGCAAGATGGCTGTCTGCTGAGACACTGGAAGTAGCCCAAGAAAGAAGGAAAGCAAAAGGCAACAGTGATAGGGGGAGATATGCCCAATTAAATGCAAAATTCCAGAGGTTAGCCAGAAGAGATAAGGAATTACTTTCAAACAAGCAATGCGCGGAAGTGGAAGAAGACAAATGAATATGAAGGACAAGAGACCTCTTCCAGAAGATTAGAAACATCGGAGGTAAATTCCAGGCAAAAATGGGTATGATCAAAAACAAAGATGGCAAGGACCTAACAGAAACAGAAGAGATCAAGAAAAGGTGGCAAGAATATATGGAAGATCTGTATAGGAAGGATAATAATATCGGGGATAGCTCAGGTGTGGTCAGTGAGTTAGAGCCAGACATCCTGAAGAGTGAGGTTGAATGGGCCTTAAGAAGCATTGCTAATAACAAGGCAGCAGGAGACGACGGTATCCCAGCTGAACTGTTTAAAATATTGCAAGATGATGCTGTCAAGGTGATGCATGCCATATGCCAGCAAATTTGGAAAACACAAGAATGGCCATCAGACTAGAAAAAATCAATTTATATCCCCATACCAAAAAAGGGAAACACTAAAGATTGTTCAAACTATCGGACAGTGGCACTTATTTCACATGCCAGTAAGGTAATGCTCAAGATCCTGCAAGGTAGACTCCAGCAATTCATGGAGCAAGAATTGCCAGATGTACAGGCTGGGTTTAGAAAAGGCAGAGGAACTAGAGACCAAATTGCCAATATCCGCTGGATAATGGAGAAAGCCAGGGAGTTCCAGAAAAACATCTATTTCAGTTTTATTGACTATTCTAAAGCCTTTGACTGTGTGGATCATAACAAACTGTGGCAAGTTCTTGGTGGTATGGGGATACCAAGCCATCTTGTCTGCCTCCTGAGGAATCTGTATAACGAACAAGTAGCAACGGTAAGAACAGACCACGGAACAACGGACTGGTTTAAGATTGGGAAAGGAGTACGACAGGGTTGTATACTCTCACGTTACCTATTCAACTTGTATGCAGAACATATCGTGCGACGTGCTGGGCTTGAGGAATCCAAGGCTGGAGTTAAAATCGCAGGAAGAAACATTAACAATCTCAGATATGCAGATGACACCACTTTGATGGCTGAAAGCGAGGAGGAGCTGAGGAGCCTTATGACAAAGGTGAAAGAAGAAAGTGCAAAAGCTGAGTTGCAGTTAAACCTCAAAAAAACCAAGATTATGGCAACCAGCTTGATTGATAACTGGCAAATAGAGGGAGAAAACATGGAGGCAGTGACAGACTTTGTATTTCTGGGCGCAAAGATTACTGCAGACGCTGACTGCAGCCAGGAAATCAGAAGACGTTTACTTCTTGGGAAGAGAGAAATGACAAATCTTAATAAAATAGTTAAGAGCAGAGACACCACACTGACAACAAAGGTCCGCATAGTTAAAGCAATGGTATTCCCCGTAGTAACCTATGGCTGCGAGAGCTGGACCATAAGGAAAGCTGAGCGAAGGAAGATAGACGCTTTTGAACTGTGGTGTTGGAGGAAAATTCTGAGAGTGCTGTGGACTGCAAGAAGATCAAACCAGTCCATACTCCAGGAAATAAAGCCAGACTGCTCACTTGAGGGAATGGTAGTAAAGGCAAAACTGAAGTACTTTGGCCACATACTGAGAAGACAGGATACCCTGGAGAAGAGGCTGATGCTAGGGAAAGTGGAAGGCAAAAGGAAGAGGGGCCGACCAAGGGCAAGATGGATGGATGATATTCTGGAGGTGACAGACTTGACCTTAGGGGAGCTGGGGGTGGCAACGGCCGACAGAAAGCTCTGGCGTGGGCTGGTCCATGAAGTCACGAAGAGTCGGAAGCAACTGAACGAATAAACAACAACACAGCTAGCAGGACTCCAGATTCTAGACACAGATGAGAGCATCTGTTGATACCTAGGCTGTAGCAAGTTTTCTATGAGGAAAAGTTATGTCTGGCATCATTTAGCTTAGAAAAAAAGCAAATAAGGGGAGACATGATAGAAGTGTACAAAATTATGCATGGTGTGGAGAAAGTGGTTAAGAAGCATTGTTCTTCCTCTTTCATAATACAGAAATCTGGATCATCCCATGATGAAGCTGACTGGTGGGAGGTTCAGGCCAGATAAAAGAAAATATTTCTTCACATGGTGCACAGTTAACAACAGAATTCACTACCACAGGATGTAGTGATGGCCACTAACATGGAAACGTGGAGAGCTTTAAAAGTGGATTAGACATATTTATGGAGGATAAGACAATTAATGGCTAATAGTCAGGTTGGCTATGTGCTGCCAGCAGCATCATAAGAAGTATGCCAATATACACCATTTGCTGGTAAATGCAAGCGGGATGGTACTATTGCCACTCATGTCCTACTTGTGGGTTTTCCACAGGCAACTAGTTGGCTACTGTGTGAAAGGAGCACTGGACTAGATGGATCTGACCAGCATGGCTCTTATGTTCTTAATTGTTTTGGGGACAATATTAAGAACCTAAAGGGGTACAGGGTGAGTGAGAACTAGGTCCCCAGGAGAGCAGCCAATGCTTGTTGTTTGAGTCCCATTGCTAGCTCAGATAAGAGAGTTGTTCCTTCTTTAGGATGACAACACAGAGAATTTATAATGATCCAGATGCATTAATGCTATTTCTTCGTCTGAGCAGAGAGGGAGGATATATCCTATATGTACTCAGTATGCACTCAATAAAGTGGCAGTCAGTTTTTCACTCAAAGCTGTTAGTGTCTTGTATGCTTCCTTCATGCACACAGTAAGCTACTCAAGAAAATAGTAAATAAAGATCCTTTTCTTTGCTGCTGACCAATTTTCATTTACCTCTTTCAGGATTTATGGGTGTAACTGGAGTGATCAGTCTATGGGGCCTACGATCAGTTTATAAATTTAAGACAGCCTAAAAGAAATTAGGTATTAGTCTGTCTTAGGAAAGGAAACAACAAAAAGCAGTTTCCCTGAAATGGACGAAAGAACATTTAAATTAGAGATTACAAAACAACAGGACAGTGAAAATTTCAGCACAAAGAACTGAGCTGCAGAAAATATATTAAGGAAACTACCAATGAGGATAAAAGGATACACTTTTTTATTTCCAGTATGATATATGTGGGTGACCATTTCAACATTTGGACACAAGATTCTGAGAGTTTCAATCTCCACTGCAATACCACTAGGTCATGTGACAGGATATGCTGGTGGATCCATGTCTGCAGGCATTAAATGATCAAATGGTTGGTCCCACCACAAGCCAAAGATATTTATCTTAACTGGCCTTTAAAGACAGTCCAGATTCTGCATTTAGGCATCAGCACGGTAAACACATCCATACAATCTATTTTGTTCGCTACGTAAATCTTTGTCCAGCAAAATTATTAGCAAAGAGGTGCTATTACTACTTACAACATCTGCCAATTACAGACTTCTATGGACAGGACCCAGAAGCCTTTTCCTGGCTTTAAATGAAGTAAATGAAATTGAAGCTCATCAAGAAAATATTAATAAACTTTGTTTTCTTATAGGTAAATTTGGCATTCTTTTTCAATCTTTTTTGGCAGTAGGGTATTCTACTCAAAAACATAATGTACAACTATCTACAAAGGCATTATTTAGAGCCAATTTCCTCTTGTTCGTAATATAAGAGGAAATAAGTTAATAGACGGACTGAAACCAAATATTGCTGAGAGCATGCATTTTCCTCTGCCACTGCCATCATAAATTTGCTGCTTAGTTGTGAAGGCAGCAGACTTTAATTTATCTCTTAGGTTCAATTTCTGAGAAATTCTGATAGTGCGAAATAGGATTTTAGCTCCATCCATTCAGCTTCTTTTTGAATAATGAGAGAGAGAGAATATCAATTTGTCCACAAACATTTCAGTTCCACACACCCACAACTTTTCAGTTCCTCCTTAGAAGTCCTACAGTGTAACTGCCAGGACTGATAATTATCATAATAAAAAAGGATGCGTGAATGTCAGCAACACAGCACCAAGACCATGAAATGTATACATCTGAAATGTGACAATGCATACTAAGGGGACCCTACAGGCGAGCACCTCAGAGTTATGTGATTGTTAAAATGCATTAATTGATTTTAATTAATGTTAATGTTTGTGTGTTTGAAGCCTGCAGTACCACCTTAGGTCACTAAGTAACAGATTTCCCATGCTAACACATAGCTTTGAAGTTGATAAGAGTTTGAAGCGGGGTAGTGGGGGCAGAGGGACTGGTACAACGGACAGAATTATATGGCTGCCTCCTCTCCTGGGGGAATGGAGTGAACAGACCCTTCAGGAGGCTATAGGGGTACTTCACAGCACCCCATTCCTAGAGATGCCAGTGGGTGTGGCTTCATAGGGTCAAGGCTTGCACAATATGTCTAACTGACAACTATGTAAGTTTGCTTGAAAATTTTTCTTTATGTATTCCAATTTGGGTGAAGCCAAGTCTGTTCACTAGCTTAAAAATAAGTGCAATCTCCACAAAGTCTATTGTGAGATGCCTTCCTTACACCAACCTCGAGTATGTACTGTTTCAAACATCAAAGGAAAGGTCACTGTGAGGAAACTTCTCTCTCTCACTCCAAAAAGCATAGGTATCATCCAGTCTCTCATTCCTGGTACACCATATGGTCAAACAACTGCTGGATTAGCAACTAGCATGTTTCCTTTTCATTTCATAGTGGTTTCAGAATGTGGTTACAGAAAACGTTAAGTTGTATGACTAATATCAAGTGTAAATGCCATCAAGTACTAAATACCACTGCATATCAACTATGAAATGTTATAAAGTGTACTGAAATCAACTATCAACAGATGTTATTAGCAATATTTCAGTTTCATATAAGCACCAAATATTTGACAATTTGCAGAGAAGGGTTTTTAGAAATATTTGTTAGGGCAAATTCATTTGAACATTTTAAATTTTCTAACCCTGTAATCCAGTAATGTACCCATAGGACCTTTCCATGCTTTTGTCCAATGCCTATTCCATCATATTTTTAAATTAAATAATATACGCTAAATTACAGTGAACTGGGAGTAATACAAAGACATATCATGCAAAACTGTGTAAAGGTAAAATCAAGCATGTGCAAGAAATATTCAGCATGTATGTGTAGCTCCTAACAAAACAATAACTAATAAACTAGTATAAGTTTAATAACATGCAGCTGACTTTTTTACATTCAGTATTTTAGTGCTTGACAAAGTGTACAGTGCATGGCAAGAATTGCCAATGAAGATCTTCCTATTCTATCATTTCTGCAAGAATTCATTCTGGCAAGTTAGTGACAAAGGCCTACTTTGTATTGGCTAGGACTCATGTCAGTAGCGAACATTACCTCTTACAAATGGGTATTTAAACTGGCATTCCTATATTAAGCTAGGCTACCTATACCAACGAAGTTGCAGCCCAATTCTTAAAACTGAAGACTTAATTTTCAGATGTTCTAACAATTCAAAGAGAATATTGCTGCTGCAGTTTTGTATAATATGTATTATGTCTTTGTTATTCCTTTTTTAGTTTTATATTTAAAACTATCATTTGCAAGTTACCACCAGCATATGAAGAACATTTTTTAAAATACCGTTTTACTTACCTGGAATCTAGGAATATTAGTTTTAAGTCCAGGCTTGCTCTGAACATAAACATATTACTATGAAGTTTGATCTCAGTGATTGCACTGGGAGGTAATGATTGACCTACAGCAACCAGCCCCACAATTTGGTAACAGGTATCATACAAAGACATATCCAACATGTACTGCCGTATCTTCAAATAGCCGCTGCAGTGGATCACCTAGTATGGTATGAGGGGAAAAGTAAATTTGTGAAGGAAGACTTCAAGGTTACCTCTTGTCAATATTGTTTATCAAAGCGCACACATCCAGGAATGAGAACATCTTTTTTGCTGAGTAATCTGTCAACATAACTAATTACAAGTGACTGATTAATTTGTAAAAAGTGGACATATGGCATGTATTTTATGCCAACACTGTGGGCCAGTTCGCATGACATGACAACGCATCAAGGGTTATTTAACCCACAATTAGCTGTGGTGTGTGCTAGCCACCCTTTTGAATGTGCAACACGCGATGAGGGATTACTGTGCAGTCTAAACCAGCCATCGAGGTTTATACAAGGCTTAAGCAACATTTGCATAACCCTCAGCTTGCTTTAGGGTTATGCAAAGGATGTGTCATGCAACCTCCCAATGGCTGGATTCTCATGACTGGACAACCCCTGATCAGGGGCCGCATATTCAAATCACTCCTGGCTCACCATGGCTTAAATAACCTATAGTGAGCCCTGATGTGTCATGTGAATTGGATCAGTATGACAATTAATTTGACATTAAACTAAAAATATCTTGGGTAGATACCTGTATTTCGAGTATTGGGTAGATACCTGTATTTCATGTTGTAACTGAGCATAGGCTGTCAAGCTTTGCCTCCTCATACTCACTCTTGGAGGAGGAAGAACTGCTGCGGTGCACCCTTCCCTGCATCAATCCTTCAGAGCTTCAGTCTTTACAGTTATCCTTGCAAAGAAGCCAGAAGTTGTTCTTACATGGGCTGTTGCAAACAATAAAACGACTTCTTTGCAAAGATAGCCACAACCTTTGAGGATTGGATTTGAGGAGAGCAAGGGGCACAACAGTAGCTTCTCAAAGGACAAAGCATGAAGTGGTAAAGATAAACAAATAACATTGTGATTGTTTACAGAGGAGTAAGCCTGACTAAACTCACTGGGGGGTTACTTCTGAATAAACATGCATAGAATCTGGCTGTAGGCTTTATTTCAAAGCCTGTGCATAGGAGTTAGGGGACATGGAAGAAGGAGGGGTGGGAAGAGAGAGAGAGGGAGAGAAAAACAATAAGCACACATAAGGGATGTGAGGGAAAACAGAGGTTCTCGAACAGTGTGTTAATTAAAAAATTCAGAAGAGAGGGACAAGGTTGCATTGGAATTTATCAGCCAAAACAGTTATGTATTTATTTAATTTCTGTATTGCACCACTGCAAAGCTCTCTGAGTGGCTTTCAGTAAGAGGCAGTAAAACATATACAGTATGTGAACAGAACAAGTAATATAATTAACAAACCACCATATAAACCATAGCAAGTTGCCTTATAGCAATGTTTACTGTGGCTGGCAGCATCTCTCTAGGGCACTCTAGGGGTGGGCAACATGCTGCCCCCATCTTAACATTTGGAGTCCCCCTCCTCCAAAAAATTATTTATTTATTACAAAAAAAGTGGCATAATGAGCTGCTATGGATCAAAACTGACTTCTTTGCAAACTAATTTTGACCTTTTTGGTGTTCCATAACAGCTCTTGATGACAATTTATTTTTATCCCCCTCCCCGATTTTTGGCACCCACAAGATGGAGCACCCCATGGGGGCTCCAGGAGGACAAAAATGATGCCCAAACCTCCCAAAGTTGTCCACCTTTGCTCTAGGGTCTTTCCCATTACCCTCCACCTCCTCTTTTACTTGAAGATGCCAGGGATATAGGAACTTCAACATTCAAAGCATGGGCTCAACCACTGAGCTATGCCCCCCTCCCTCTCAGTAATACACAATGGAAGAATTAAATATCGAAATATCCAGCTTAAAACCTGACTCAATTAAAACTCTTTGAAATACAAAACATTTTCACCGGCCCACTGAAAGCCAGGGTGCCAACTAACCTTACTGGGCAGGGAGTTCTATAACTGGGATGCCAGGGTAGTTATAGACGCTATTAATTAGGGCTCCACTAAACTTTCACCCATGAACATTTACAGGGTAGAGGGAGGGGTAGTTTCTCACAAAAATAGCTTTTTTTCCCCTTTTCAATTTTGCACTGTTCTCATATGCTCACATACACCTTGGGATTCTTCCTGAGTCAGTCCCAGACCATCATAAGAGGCATGATGTTGCTTTATGATGTTATGAAGCTAAATCAGAATGAGGGTTACTTGAAGACTTTCTGAACGTACACACATTTTTACTATGTTTCACAACCTGCCACATAGCACCAACATTTGGTGGAGGTGGGTTATTTTCTTTACAACCACACACACACCACTTTGGCTTAGCTCTTCCATAAATAAGTCTAAGTTATATAATCGTAGAATATATGTTTGCCTGAAGTGAGGTTGTAAAATCAAAATCTGTTATTCTGTGAAGATAGCAAAAATCTGAGCATTTTACCTTGTAACCGCTACATGTTAATCCTGCATTTCGCTTGGCCAAGACACACTTCATTCGCAGAAAAAAAGATCTCTCTATTTCATATTCTGAAAACAAAAAAACCAAGTATCTCAAGTTTCTGTACAATATTCCTTCTGCCACTTTAACATAGCTTTCAAATATCATAGCTGTGAAAATGTTTATTATTCTTAAAATACTTTAAAATGTTTCCAAGTAAATAAAGTTAAATGGCTTGCCAACTTTCATTATTTTTACTGCTTTTATAATTTTAAGGATAAAACTCTTAAAATATAAAAATAAAAAATGCAATAAAAACTTGGGGGAGGGTGTGTGTGGTTCTTGTACTTGTGTACAAAGCCCTAAACAACTTGGGACCAGGATACCTGAGAGAGCGCCTTCTCCCTTACCAACCTGCCGGGTCACTGAGGTCATCCGAGGGCCTGCTCCTGGTGGTTCCACCTAGATCCATCCTCCGATTGGAATCCACCAGGGGAAGAGCCTTCAGCGTGGTGGCGCCCCTCCTGTGGAATTCCCTGCCTCTGGAGGTCAGGCAGGCTCCAACCTTGTACTCCTTTCGGCGCCTCCTGAAAACATCTTTATTCCAAGAAGCCTTTCTTTAACATGCAGCCTTGGATTTCTGTGTTGTTGTTTTGCTTCTTTTTAAATTTTGTTTTAACTGTTTTATTCTGTTTTTATTTTCATTTTACCTTGTACACCGCTCTGAAATTTTTTCAATGAGGAGCAGTATATAAATATTCTAAATAAATAAATAAATAAATAATGAAAATGTTCCTAGTGACCAGTTCTGACGTTTGTGTCATTAGTATTTGTGAGACATTATATGGACTGGTGCCAGATTAAAATCCATATGATCTCCATGCTACAGATACTTGCTGCAATCACTCTTAACTTTAGAATTGCCACATCCAATTGGATTCTTCAGGTAATATATAGTGCAACTGTATGCATGTTTAGTTGGAAGATCGCCCAACTGAATTCAATGGGGCTTACTTCCAGGTAAGTGTGCACAGGATTGCAGCCTCACTCATCTTGAAAGTTCAAGTTGGTGCCAAAGTTTGCTAATAAGGCAAGTATGAAGGAAGTGCATATGTTACAAACTCACCTTGAACTCAAAAGAAAGTATGCCCCCAGTTCATACATTTAGATGAGTTGGTTCTGCAGTAGCATGATGGAGGAATGGCACAAGCCCCTCCCCTCCATGAATGCAGTAAGCTTCCTGTACGATACGGGCTTTCTGCATGAGTGTCTAGTTGTTAGGCCCAGTTCACATTATTTCTCCCTCTCAAAAAAGCAGGTCACATTTACAAAATTGGATGCTCGGGCAGAGGTCCCCCGTTCATAACAGATGTTCTCTGCATAATGAAGGGCAAGGATTCATGCTACTCCTCTACCACACTTTTTCAATCTTCACCTTCACTAAGTATATGAATCTGAATACATAGCCACATGGGGAAAAAGAGTGCTGTCTCTCTCCTTGTGCACTATCAATTTTCTTGAGGATGAAACGGCAAAGAATTAAGGATCAGCCAATAGTTACACATTTTTTTAAAAAAATATGAAAAGTACAAATTGTTCCAAAATGAAAAATTTGACCATTCTTGAGGTTAAGCCAGCCTTTACCAAACTGGCATCCTAAAGTTGTGTTAGACTACAATTTCCAGCAGCCCCAGTCAGCATAGGGAATTCTGGGAGTTGTAGTGCAACACACCTAGAGAATGCCAGGTTGGGGAAGTCTGGCCTAAACTCTAAGAGGGTCTTATAAAATAAAACAATAGAATTACATACAATAAAAGTAACTACAAATCAGAAATCACAGCAGGCAAAATAAAATATCAGCACAAAATAACATATACAAAATAAAATAAAATAAACTTTCCAGAAGCACAACTGAAAATCACATGCCTTTCTTCAGAAGCACAAGCTCAGTGCTCAGGCAAGTCCTTGAGGTTGCCCAGCCCTAAATCATTCAAGGCTTTATAAGTGGGGTCTGTAAAGTCAAAATACTGCAGTGTACAGTGCTCCTGTTCAGGGTGGCTGACAGATATGCCCTCTTCAAGGAGACTCCATTCCATTGCCCCTCATTTTCCATTTCCTCCCTTCCAACCGTCAGCCAGCATTCCGTGGCTACTGAGCATACTCAGTCCTCACTGGGCTGTTTTCTTTCTCAACCCCCCACCCCCAGTAGGGGTTATTTGGGGGGGGGTACTTTCACAAACCTTGGGGTGATTGAATTCACTATTAGTTAGGACAAGTCAAACCAGCAGTTTGATCTTTGCTCAGAAACTGACGGAAAGCGAGAGTAGCCATGTTAAGTAGGGGCTGTGGCTCAGTGGTAAACCGTCTGCTTTGGATGCAGAAGGCTCCAGGTTCGATCACTAGTATCTCCAGGTAGGGCAGGAAAAACTCCTGCCTGAAATCCTGAGAGACGCTGCCAGTCAATGTTGACAGTAATGGTCTGACTCAGTATAAGGCAACTCCCTATGTTCCAAAGTACTGGCAAGATATACTCAGTTAATAAACATACTGCTGTAGTTTGCACTACCTGTACCATTTTATGGTTTGGTTTTATGTATTTTTATCTATTCCTGTGCTGTTTGTGGTTTTATATTAAATTGTATTCTTCCAAATACTTGCATTGTGTTTTATGTTTTTAATTGTTTGTATTGTATTTTAGACTTTATTTGTTTATAATCCTACCAGAAAGGAGGCCTGTTGTAGAGTTATTTGAGGGTTAACCCCAATTTGGACAACAAGACAAACTATGGCAACCCTCATCAGGGGCTGCATATTAACAATGGCCACCGGCACACGTCACAACCCACTGTGACTTAAATAAGCCACAATGGGTTGGTGATTGCACCAACTGGCCCAACATTTGTTATTGGGTGGAATAAAATATAATAAATAAAAAGTCTAAACAAGATGTTCAGGGCTCCTGGTGCCACTAATCAAAAGACATGGTGCAGCTTTTTCGCCTTTTCCTCCTTAACAGAACTTTTGTTGAAAGAAAAAAAGACAGAAAAGGATGTGGGAGAACAGAGGCTTGCAAGTAAACGTTGTTTGGACCACCGTAAAAATCCATGAATGAGGAATTGCACAATAAAAACCTCATTTGGAAGCACCACTGGGAACAAAACAAGAAAGCCCTCCACTCTAAAGCTCTCAACAACATTCCCCCTTGCCTCTCAAGATTAATTTATGTAGTAGTTTAGGCCTTCCTCAGGCAGATCCCATGCTAAGAAGGTGAACTGTATTCCAACCATCCAAAATACAGTTTGCTAATCAAATATTATATCTAACTTTAAATGGGCAGGTTGCTACTCTCAATCCGAAATCCTATTTATTTACTTTTATGTATTCCCTTCCCATATGCAGTTACAGACGTCTTGAGGCTGGCATACATGAAATAACAATGCTTCTTCCTCATAGGTTGCTTCTACTCCGACCATTTTTTTCCACAAAAGCTTACACCTATGAGGCTGGATACACTTCTATTCTATAAGAATAATTAGGCAAAGAAAAAGAAAAATAGCAGGCGAGACTCTGAGCAATATTTCCCAAATACAGTTTCTGTTGCTGGACAATGTGTAATATTTATTTAATAAAAATCAATGGCACAATTCCTCTCCATATGGATGCAGCCACCAAAAAACGGGATCGCCATAAGACTCAATAGTACCTTTCCTTCTCCAAATATATGCACTGACCATAATGAACAACTAATGGCCAACATGGTTCCAGTTTGCCTATCCAGCCCCACCTCCCTATCCCAATTTAATGGCTGCATAATTGGAAGATGCCTGTATGACAATGAGGGCAAAGGGAAGATTATTATTATTATTTATTTATTTATTTATATAGCACCATCAGTGTACATGGTGCTGTACAGAGTAAAACAATAAAATAGCAAAACCCTGCCACATAGGCTTACATTCTAAGTAAGAGTGATCTTTTCCGCCTTATGAGAATAAACATTTCAGGAGGGATCATGTTGCAAGTCTTTTGTAAATATATCCAAAACATCAGAAAGTTTGAAGATAACTTTTTTGAAGATCAGACAATTCAAGTACTATGAAAGAATAGACCCAACAAAAGTCAGATAGTTATTTATATACCCAGTTTGAACCAAGAGGCCCATTATCAAATGCCATCAGGTTCCAAAATAACTTGGCTTGTTCTGCTTATAGCGCTCCTTGAAAAGCTAGGGTGTGTGGGGAGGGGGGAATGCTATTCCCTGCTCTTCCTCAGGCAGCAAACATTTTTGGGCCAGCACTGAACACCACAGCACCACATTAAGAACAATATACTTACAGAGCAGGCATTAAAAATGAATTATTTGTTTTGACTAATTGTGTCTCTTTATCTCCTTCCTTTTCTTGAAGATTCAAATACAACAGGAGGATTTGCACGTTATGCTAAGCTACCCTATGAATAAGACATCATGGCTTCGTTGTTAACAGAACAAAAACCTTAGAGGGTAGCAAGAAAGGATGGAACAAATGTGGCACCAGCAATACTCTCTCTCTCTCTCTCTCTCTCTCTCTCTCCCTCTCTCACACACACACACACACACACACACTGGGGCCCCATTCACTCACTCCCAAGCAGCCACGATCTCAGGGTTTTATTTTTTAACTGTCAGGGAACTGCAGTAACCGCAACAGTACGTGTTCCAAAAAGGAGCTGTGAAAAATGTGTGGTTGTTAATATCTCCCCTTTCTGGAGTAGCGGGAGACTTGGGAAGTGTTGAAGAGGTAGGAGACACTGAGAGGTCTCAGACCAACACTTAAAAGCAAAAGGATCATATCACCAAGGAGAAAATGTTGTCTTGTCCCACTTTTGGTGCACTTACTCCTCCCCCCACCCCCATTTTTGATGCTTCTGAATGATGCTGCCAGGTCCCTCCTTTCCCTTAGTATTATTTCTCTTCTGGTGCTTCACAACTATGTGCAAATTTGCCTACCAGCAACCTCATCTTATCAATTTCATGGGGCTTCCTTTTGATAATTGAAACAGGCAAGGAAACTGACCAGGCAGGATTACATATATTGGACAACTCCAAAGATTGACAGAAGCAGCAATGAAAAAAAATACTACCCCAATTATGTACTTTTGAAGCACCATTTTTTAAAATAAAAAAGCCAGGGAATGAGTGATAATCCCTCCAAAGTGCCATTTCAGCATTAGTGGAAGGGCAGTCACTGGCAAGACTGAGAAAAGCCAGCAATTTGGGCTTTTCCCGCTGCTTTTACTTAGTGGCTTTGTAGCTGATCACCGCAACCCATGATAGAATCAGTCTCCTTAGTTTAGACAACACAACAACCCATTGTGGGTGAGAACAAGCCTACAACAAACCATGGATTCTCGCCTTGTCTTATTCCTAAAAAATAAGCCTCACCACAGAAAACACTCCAGGTTCAAACTACACAACAACAAAACATTGCTGGCTGCCTATGGTGGCTTGTCATGTTGCATGAACCTAGTCAACATGTCTGAATTAAGAACATAAGAAGAGCCATGCTGGATCAGACCAAGGGCCATCTTGTGCAGCTTTCTGATTACACAATAGCCAATCAGCTGCCTGTGGGAAATCCACAAGTAGGACATGAGTGCAATAGTACCCCTCCAAGTTGTGTTCCCCAGCAACTGATGTACATAGGCATGATGCCTCTGATACTGGCGGATACTTCCAAAAAACCCTAAAAACAAAATGTCCTATGTACATTTAAATGGCTTGCTCAATCATGGTACAAAAAAGAGAGGCATTGGCTGTTTTATTTAATGAATTTGTGTTTGTTCACTCAGATTGCACATGACTTTAGTCCCGTCTCTGAAATTATGTTTAGCTTTCATGTAAACCAGAATCATCCCTGGGGTGATGGAATGAAATTGGTCTTCCTTTCTCTCTCCCATCTTTCATGTATTTTGAAGAAGGATCTTCAAGATGTCAGTTGGGAAATGGCCAAGAAACATTTTTAGCAACTCCACGCCCTGCAAATAATTGTTCTATAGAGCAAGGCTCTTTATTACTCCATACCTGTTGCTATAACTTGATTATAGAATCTAAAATTGCACAGATAATGTGGCAAGGCATCTGTTGTTATTGTTACATTTATATCCCACCCTTTTTTTCCTCTTGCAAGGAACTTAAGGCAGCGTACATGGTCCTCCTCTTCTCCATTTTATACTCACAAGAACCTTATGAGATAGGTTAGGTTGAAACTCACCCAGTAAGCTTCACGGCCTGAGCAGGGACTAGAGCCCAGATCTCCTGAGTCCTCTAAACCACTACGCCACACTGGCTCTCATTGAAGCAATATATACAATATTAATAGTAGTTCTAGACAAATATGTTCAGAGTTAGGATGAGATTAAAGCTGCTAAATTAGTGTAGCCAAATATCAAATTAATGGCCAGGTATCCATTCTACATTTATAAATTTCAGCAGATAAAACATTAGCATGCTAAGCACAGTCTTACATCTTGTTGACTATTTTACATGCACATGGTCACATCTCATGGAAATACCTTGTAAGAGATGAGGATGAAGAGGCTGATGAGCAGTTAGAACTGCTGTCATTTCATCATGGTCTGATGGATGTATATACTCATAAATGCTATTACCAGTGAGTTCTACCTGTCAAGAAGATAGTTAACAAATTCAGAACTGCAACAGATTTTAATTTATTTTTAATAGTATTCTTCAGATATCACCATCTATTCTTTACACATACCCCAGTGCATTTCCAACATTCACATAAAATTCCTGCACCAAAAGCAACCCACTTCCTCTCACTAAGGACAACAGTTCATTTGCTGAATTCAAAGACTGAAGACTCGGGCCTATACTAATTATAGCAACAAAAAAACCCCACTTCTTTAATATTAAGCACTAGCCCATTTTGATCTTATATAGCTATTATTGGAACTCTTATTTTCACAGTTGTTGCTCAATGAGATAAAAATGACTGTGAGTGAAGCAACTATTTGTTCCTGCAGTTTTTCACATAGAAAGATAGTTCCAGGCCACATAGCCTTTTCTTTAAACACACACACTCGTCTGACCACAGCTGTGGAAAGGGAAGTACTGCATATAGTTGTAGCTCCCACCTTTTCTGAACAGCTAATCAGCAGAATTTTGTTTTTGTTTATCAGTATGGCTATGCTCATACAGACCTGGCTGTTAGATCAGGCTTAAAAACGATCTGTATATATCATCAATTTGTGCCCCTGATTTCCCTTGAACTAGGAATAAACTTGCTTCTGCATGTATATTGGCATTACAAGATTAACGCAATATACTTTTCAATATCAGTGAATTTACAGATTATTGAGATCATGTTCCAGTTCCAGGTAGCATTGAAGAGACCACAGCTGCATATATTCCAAATTATGGTTTGGAGGAGCAGACATGAGCCATAGGTTCAAATGCTCCCCCTTGCCAACATCTTCCCTGCTCCTCATGGGCATGAATGGGTTAATATGAACCAATTACAGTTTCAGCAAGCCCTCCAAATCAAGATTGCAAACCACATTTTTGTTTTGGAGAGCTCATCTTGCTAGTTTGCCATTTTGCTGGTTTGATTAGACCAAGAAGTAATGTATTAAGCGACATGCACAAAAGGAGGAAGAAGGGGCCAGGGGTGGAGAAGAAAGAGGGAACACTAGATCCCATGGCTTTTCCTATTTCTCCAAACCAGGGTTTAGAGGATCACCTGAATGCAACCTGAATATATAAAACTTTAGCATCAATCATCCCAGTGATGAGTCACAATAGATTATTGCTTCTAATGACTTCAGCAAACGTATTATCCCAAAATAATTAAGTCAGAAGGCAATGGCCAGCAATGATACATGACGTTTGATGCCATCATTTGACATTTATGATGCTCTTACAAGGGTCTTACAAGGGTATAAAAGTGTTTCATACTAAAATAAACTTTCTTAGATAAAATAAAAGGATTCTTGAAATGCCTGATATTACCACCAATTTGCCTGCATCTAAAATTTAAAATGTGAATTCAGTATACATGTCTTGACTTTTTTCTCACAGAAATATAAAAATAATAATCACGGTTAATTCTGCATGAATTATCCTGTAAGTCCTTTCTTTCCATAATATTATCTTCTTTCTCTTGTTATGAATTTTGGCCTACCTTTACATAAATTTTCACATTCTGTTCTCATTCTAGACTCACTCAAGATGAATACAATACGTTGAGAGTTCCATATTAACAGAAATGTTAACATCTTTTCTTGCTAATTTTTATTTGACACTCATAAACTTATATAAGCAAAAGGTTTCCAAATGCATGCAATACTTAATATAAACAGAGAAGCAATACTTAATTTTTTTTAATTACAATAATTGTCAAGTTGTCCAATTGTTTAGTACAGCCTAGTTTGTTCTAAGCGCGAACAATGAGAAAGCACCAAGAGGTTAAGTAAATTAACCTATTCTTCTGGGCCAGTCCTACTGGATTTACTAAAATATGCAGTTTATCCTTTTTAACAAAATGAATAATTACATCTACATTTCACACACAAAAATGTACATTTCCAGAAAAATGTGTTATTTCTTCCATTCCTTTGTATTCTTCATGAAATGTTTCTTCATGTGAATTTCAAATCTTCTATATCCAATTTTGTTCACAATGATTTCAATGACGCTTACTTCCAAAGAAACAACAGGGCGAAGACATTACATGTTTCCCTAGCAATTTACACTTAGCAATTCCAGCTCAGAGGTACTCAAAGTGTGATCCATGGATAAAGTAGTGGAACAGTCAAGATTATTTATACTTGGCCCTGCACTTGACTGATTTTTTTTCTGATATAGTTGTTTGACCAGGGCCAGATTATCAAACAAGCTAATAAGGCCCTGACCTAGGAACCATGATTTTCATAATACAGTGCTCATTTTGATAAGGATGGCAATAGCACTGTTATTAAAATATGAGCCATGTATGTACTTTTATTTGTAGAACAAAAATTTTTTTAAGTGGTCCACTGAGACCCACAATACTTACAAGTTGTCCGGAGGGTGGGGGAGTTTAAGAACCGCTGTTCTAGATTATTGTGTTTTTGAGTGACATAACATAATCAGTTTGCAATCTCCAAAATAGTCGCATTAATACAGGTGTGCAAAACTCCACTGCCAAGGGCCACATGCAGCACCCAATGCCTTAATTGCAGCCCCAGGTGTGTGATGACCCCCTGCCACTGCCAAATTCCCTCCCCCAGTGATCCTGATTCAGATCACTCTTTCATCACTGGTAGCAGCAACAAGGAAAAGGGTTCTGTATCAGGATCACTGGGGAGGGGTAAAGAGAAGGCTGCCACTCTTCCAGTTTGGCAGTAGGCGGGGTCCTCATACAGATCACTTTTTGTTATCTGAATCAGGATGACCAGGAATTCAGCATGTGTGTATATGTGGATATACGTGTGCGCATGCAGCCCCTGAACCAGTATCACATGTGGTCCTTGGGGCTGAAACAGTATGCAACCCTGGCATTTAAAACGACTTTTCTAAAGTAGCTTGAGCACTTAAGTCTCAATGCATATAATATTTCTTTTATTTTAGTAAAGATCTTGAAATCAGTCACAGACAAAATGACTAACCTAAAACAATAAATTAACTCAGCAGCATGGCCATTCATGATTCCAAGACCTTCAGTGGTGGAAAGAAAGAGCCCCCTCCTTAATCACCTTTACAATCCACAAGAACACTGCCAGGTATGGAAATCCCTTTGTTAGTGGCTCCCTAGCCAAGGCAGAACAGAAACAGTATTGAAGCATAAGGGAAACTGTTATCTAGCAGGTTCCCCTATGCAATTCTGATACTCCTTTAATCCCAAAATGTCTGGCCAGTGAATAGGATTATTTAAAAACTTCAAGCACACTGGACTTTTGATCCCAGGTAATAAGTGCCAGAAATTAAGAGTTCAGAAGCTCTCACCAAAAGCTATTAATTCTACACAAGCTCACCAGGACTATTTTATGTCTAAGATGTTGTTGATATCCAATTCATTACTCAAAAGTATTCAGCAAAACAACAGAGCAGGGAGAAATTGTGAATGATTTGGAGTCATTTTCATTGAAGTAATTAAAAATGAACTGCTAGTTTTAAGTAAATAACAGACTGCATTCCTCCAAGTACTCCGACTACGTTTACTGTTGCAGCAGTCCACAAATCAGTAAAATCAATGAGACTAGCACTCTGATCCTAAACAGCATACATAAAAATAAGTTCCAATTATAACTGGGGCATTTAGGATTGAAAAGCAAAGCAGTTTAAATCCAAGTGCTCTATTGATAAGTTTGCAGATTCACAGTTCTCTATAACACTAACTAGTTAAATAGGGCCCTAAATTTCAACATGTGGTTGAACTCATACTTTCTATAAGCATGAGCTTTGCTTACTTTACAGAATTAAGGTTGAGATGAATTTAGTGGTTGGAATTCTGCCCAATTTAACATTTTTAAGTCTGTTCCTCAGTTCATTTTATAAGCCAGAGAATCTATATTTCCTCTAGCTAACAACTATATGAATTATTATTGTTTACCCAATGTTTACGTAATAGCTATGAGTAAAATTCTGCTCTATTCTATGAGCCTTAATCATTCTTGGTTTGAAGATACAAGCACTGCATAGGTAGGGGCAACCCATCCACATGGGCACAAAGAATGGCATCAGTTCCCATCTCTACATGGTAAAAAATAACTACCTGCTAATTCCCCCATTGCATCTGGAAGCAATCCAGTAGAGTGGAAGAGGCAACAGACAGTTTGTGCATTGAAATGTTTTTGGGAGGAACAGATACTGGAAAGTGAAATATGGTAGATAGTTTGAAGAGGTGGAGGGTATGGTAGAAATTAGAATAAGAAAGAAGAATTTGGGGAACGGAAAGACAAAGGAACCAGTATACATTATCCTCTCAAGGCATCCTCTCCCTACTTGGACTGACCTTGAGAAAAAGTATGGGGGACTTCTTTCCCCTTGATACCAAAGTAGGCAATAGTTGTTTGAGAGTGCTTCTCACCTTTACATACCGCCTTGCCATGCCTGCATTTAGGGACCTGCTACCACCGAAGATTCCAGCTTCCGTTTAGCAACAATCTCTTGCACCTATATTTTACTCTTTCCCCCCTCCCATAAGAACTCATTAATTCTGGTGATGTCAGCTTTCCTCCAAGAACTGTCAGAGAAAAACAAATACCTCCAGAGTAAACCAAGTATTTTTTTAAAGAAAGAAAAGAAGAGGCTGCTAAAGAAAATTGCTAGAAACTGGGACGTTGTATTGTGGTGTTGGCAGATCCTAAAGCATAGGCATAACAACTGCTAAACTTGAAGCCATGAGGCAGATGTTACCATGGATGTATCCTCTCATTCCAGAAAAAGAGACCATCTTGAAAGGCCCATAAAACATCCCTGCAGCCCTTCTCACCTGAATGCCAATTGCCCCTGAGAAAATAGCAAGTAGATTACTGTTGCTGCTTTCTGCTTTCCCCTTCCCCTGTTGAGATGCTGGAATGGTGGTGCCCAGACCCCACATACCTCAGATCAGCATACACCCACCTGCAATTAGGTAGATAGATTTAGGAGTTGGATGTTACTCTTTAAAATAATCTGCAAGTCTAAGTAATAAAAGTCAAAGCAAATAGTGAATCTCAACTCAAAGTCTATGACAGGAATACTACAAAATGAAGATAGCAAGCCAATATTAATACATTATATGCTTTAAGGTCTACATGGGAACATTCTTCAAGAGCCATTTCACATATAAAAATAAACACAATATTTGTTTTTTACTGAATGACCAACAGTACTTTGCACTGGTTTCAGCAAAAGATATTCCCCAAGATAACAGGAACATCCAAAACCGATCACATTTCTAAAGCTGTAATAATTAATCATTGACACATTCCAGTTGTATTTGATGACTGATCCACGCATGCTAAACACATATACTTGAAAATAAATCTTGATGTTTTTAACTGAATGCACCTCCAAGAAATTGTGCTTAGGATCACAGCTAGAGTTACCTTTAAAAAGAACAAATGTAGTAGTGCCCTAAAACCCAAAACACTAACTCTTGAGCAGAACAGTAGTAAACCCAGTTTTATGAGTTCTACCATAAACATATAAAACGCTTTACTGAAAAGGCCACGAGGCTGGCAAAACTCAAGAAAAATTACCCTGAATTCTATGTGAACACTCATAAATCTGCCCCCTTTTTATTTTTTCCTAAAGCACATTTACTATAAAACCGGGTTTCCTCTATTTTCACAGCAGCTAACACTACTGCATACAATCCAAAGCACAGACTGGAAATCTCCACCTTTTTTCCAGAGATGTCTACCATTACCACTACTACTATGGTCAGTTGCAAAAACACCCAGCCAGGAACAGGCAGCATTTGCTATAACTATATGACGGGTGGGCCATGCTGTGTTCAGCTTCCAGGGATGCCTGGGATTTACTAGGCAGGGGAGGACACAGTGGTAGCAGAACACTTTTATGGATTACGCCTTTAGTTTCTAAACATATATAACAAGAAAATATAAGGTAGTTTCCATAGAGTGACAAATTGTGTAAAGCATTTAACTCTTAAAAAAACAAACCTACAGCCAGTTCAGAGGGGAAACTTTATATCACTGGCAAGATAATATCACCATATGCCACTTCAATACCAGCATTTAACAGAGGGACAGAAACTTGTTCCTACCTGGGATAAACCTAGATGTACAGAAGCTGTTTCTGAGATATACATTATTTTGCCATCAGATGCTACCACAAAAACAAACCCATCCAGAGTCTGTAAGAGAGAAAGAAATAGAGTAAAATCTTACCACTTACAATTTATAGTCAAGTTCCTTGTGAGAAGTTTTTAATTTCCCCCTACAGAAGAACATATATTAAAAATATATTACCCATATTGCCCTGATGAAGACTATTATACAAACACTATTAAAAAGTTAATTCTAACTCATTCTCCTCTTACATATGCTAGTTTTACAGCAGCAGCACTTAAGTTAACAATCTCATGTTGATATGGGCTATTTTAGTACTTAGCACAAATCCTGAGTTATGTGGTTCTTAGGGGAAAGCCAATCCCAATTAATTGGCAGAAAGGGCTTATCACTATTTACATTTTTAATGCTATTTTGCCTAATATTTTAAATTCTTCTGACTTTTTAATTAAGGTTTTTGTGAGCAGAGGATTAACTGAAAAGTGATTATTTTGAAATTTGTAAGGGGGGGATGAAAAGAATACGAATAAAATAAATTTTATGGAATCATAATAAAGAAATTCATTGAAGGTTAAAATTACCTTCACATGCACTACTGCAATATGCTACTTTGACCTATTAAATAATGATCGTTTGCATATTCTCACTAATAAGATAAAATAGCTAAGTATATCTTCTAATTTAAAATACAAATCTTGAGAACATTTAAGTAAGTTCCACTTGAATGAATGAAGTCTGTTTCCAAACACCATTTTGATTATCAGGATAAGTCATAATATTCTTAATAGTAAATGTATTCCATCTCAATCCCAGAAATATGTAATTGGAAGCAAGCTCCACTAATTTCAGGGAGACACCTTGACCTAGTGGTAGAACATTTGCTTTGTATGCAACAGGTCCTAGGCTCAATTCCTGGCATTTCCAGTTAAAGCAGAGGTGGGAAATATGTGGTACTCCAGATGCTGTTGGACTGCAAGTCCCATCAGCTGTAGCCAGCATAGCCAATGGTGAGGGATGACAGGAGTTGCAGTCCAACAATATCTGGAAGACCACATGAGTCTCAGGTAGCAAGGCAGGTAAAGATTTTTATTTGATACCTGAGGGTACCACTGTCAAAATAAAGCACCTAGGGTCTCCAATTCAATCTCTAGTTAAAGCTTCTCAGGTAGCAAGGTTGGCAAAGACATTTGACTAAGACATTAGAAGCCACTGCTAATCAGAGGAAGCAATAGAAGTACAGTTTGACTCAATGTAAAGCAGCTAGAGATATTTGTTTCAATGGAAACCATCTCTATCTATGTGTGATTAGACAAATACGACCATAAGTGTTATCCAGGTGAAGGAAAAGAGGTCTACATTTAAAAAGGAAAACTAATTTCTAAATACCTAGCTAAAACAATTGCCTTTTATATTTGCTAATTCATATTTTAAGATGCTGTAACTGGAGGAAAGTAATAAAAGGCTGTAACAGAGGGGCAAGTGCAATGTTACCCCAATAAAAAATATTCTGAATTATTCTCTAGCCTACTCTGCTTTTACAGCATGTAATTGGAACCAGATTACTTGTTGGTTTCCTTCCCCCTCCCCTCTTCTGAACATAAACAAAACTTTGTAGTAGTATTAACATGGGGGGGAATCATTACTTTCTTAAATAAAACATTGCTTTAAAACATTCCTCATAAACTAGCAATTTGTTCCCCGATGTTATAGTTAGGCTGCATCAGCACTTCCATTAGAAAGCCTTACTTTTAGTGGCTCTTTAAAGGCATATTAGAGGCCCAGCATTGGGCAAAAGGCGGGATACAAATAAATATAATAATAATAATATCACTGTTTTGTTTTTTTTGCTCAGTGGTGAAAGCATACACATTTTCAGCAGATTAGCTGTGGGGCTTAGAACAGCATTCATAATTCAGAAATAAGTGAAATATTAAATCATGGGTTTATATTATACCAAAAATGAGTAATTAAGTATCTATTCTAACATTCAAAAATATTTTACAGATCTTATTAATTGTTGTAAGACATCTCAAGAATAAGAGAATAAGAATAAGACATTTTTTAAAAAATAATAAATTAAAATATCTCATTAACCTTTCCACATGTGCCAAAATATATTTTGCAAGCAGATAAACTTATCAAATCTTGCCTAAATATATTAGATTTTGGTAAACAAATATGGTATTTCAAAACTATTTGGAAAAAAACCTGTTTTTCTTAAACACACTATTTTTTAAGAAGTTTACTTCGTATGCAAGAAAGCTGTGACAACAGAAAAAAGGAAACTTTAAGTTTTAATCTATCAAAGACATAGATGACATTTCAGCTTCTTTAAAGTTACCTTCAAAATAGGACATGTTCCAGTAAAAAGAAAGCACATAAAATCATCAACTGACACTAGTATCAATTTATTTATTACAATAATTCATATTCCACCTTTCTAAGAAATTGATGAAATAATGATTGGATTGTGAACCATTATCATACAATGTTGTTTGTTTCAGTTACAAATATTTTAGATGACCCTGCAAATATTGATCTGCTAGCAATTAATGACATGCAGTTGAATGTGATTTCTTTTCAAGGAAAAGAAAATTCTGAACCCTAACAGATATTGCAAGAGCTATCTGTGCCCTGAGGTGACAAGTGTGGTTATGGGATAGCTTACTAGAATTCTGAAAAACAATTTATTTATTAGTTTATTTTCCAGTTTAATCAACTCTTATTTCTAATCTAGTGGACTTTTAAAAACGTCAGGCTATGCTACTGAACATCAGTCTTTCAGAATGCACATTATACAATTATTATATCTTTTAAATCTGGAGGAAAGGTGAAGGGGGAGGCTTACTAGGTAAAAAACTTTTGTGAAACTGGGGCACATACATATCTAAACCTTTTGCTGCATAGGGACTCACGAAATGGGGAGCAATTGAATTCCAAAGCAGATCAACCAGATTTTGAACAATTGTGTTTTCAGGTGCTAACATCAATGTGAAATCTAATCCAGATGTTCTCCTCCCACTACAGGAGCTATTCATTCTTAAAGGTTTTCCCAACTGAGCAATCCAGAGAACTGTACAGATAGACGTAGAGCCTCTGCTATTAACCAAAGGCTGCAGCAACAAATGTACATCGCCTGTATTTTCATTTACTATTGTAAACTAAGATTTCTTGCCTATTTATGCGGTTGTGCTGCATACACAAGTTCATTACACTCTTTTAGTCTGCATTAACTCATTCATGGCTACCCCGATTCTGTACTGCCATTAATAAATGCAGATGATAAACCACAATTTGCCCATAAAAATGGACTGATAACAGGAGGAGGGAGTGGCATCTATCAATTTATTTTATATCCTGATTTAATTACAATAGTGTTATCAGCTGAGTACTTAACTATTATGTGCACTTAGAATGTAAGCCTATGCGGCAGGGTTTTGCTATTTTATTGTTTTACTCTGTACAGCACCATGTACACTAATGGTGCTATATAAATAAATATAATAACAACAACAACAACAACATGCACAAAGCCATGTTGTCCTTGGATTAATTCCAGACTTAGTTCATACCCATTGATTTCAATAGGGCTGAAATTAGTCATGATTAAATTAGTTCTCGTTTACTTCAATGGGTCTGACTCTCGAAGTATGGTTTAAGTCTGAATCCAACCAGGTCTCTTTGCCTTTCGCCTTTGGAAAGTAAATGTGGCTCCCTCCACAGGCAGCGAATGTCGGAGGGGATTCAGTGGGGATTAACAAACTTCTCCTGAAAACAAAAAACAAAACAAAAACAAGCAGCACGCATCGCAAAGACTCTACCTGAAGCAAATGCGAGCCCAGCTCTTTCGCGACATTATCCAAGGGGCCTAGTCTGCTCGGCTGCCCCCAAGCATCTCCCAAACCTGGAAAGGAACCGAGAAACCTCAGTTAATGCACAGACGACAATATCTGAAATAATGGGCCGATAGGAATTGGCCTCTTCCTCTGCGCTGCCTAGGCTTTGCTAGGGAGGGCCGCGGGGCCTCTCTGCCCTGCCTGTGCCCTTCGCTCCCCGGGGCTGCGTCTCGGCGAGTTAGGTGGTCTTTCCCTCAGGAAAATCAGCTCCATGGCATTCGTGTTTAGGTTCAGGACTGGTTGAAACCCGCCACGTCGCAAAAGAGCCTGGCTGGTCCCACATGTTCCTTGGGGTTCAATTGCCATTTCAGGAGAAAATCCCACACAAAGTCACATAAGCCTCCCTGAAATTGCCCGGGGGGGGGGGGGCGACCTCGCCAAAGGCGCCTTCAGAGGAGTTTGGTGCGTGTGTTTTCACGTTCCCGAGGACTCCAAGGGCCCAAAAGCCCTTGCGCGTGGAGACCTCTTCGGTGTTGTTGAGGCAAAGGCAATCAAGCTGTTGCCTTATAGAGCGCGAACTTTTGGTCCCTTCACTCCCAACTGCTGCAGCTGCAGCATTACCGGATTCAGCCCCTAACCTCTTTTACAAATGCATCAGCCCTTCCCCCCTACTTCTCTCTCTCTCTCTTTCTCTCTCTCCCCAATAGAACTTCCCGATTTTGGGAGAAAAGAAATTATTCGCCAGGTTTATGGTATCGATATAAAGAAACCCGTTTCCAGACTTTCCCGCCTTTTCTGCTCCGAGGGAGAAGTTCTGTTGCCACACCAAATTCCCCACCCCCCCTTTCTCCCTCAGGAAGTACCTTCCCCGCAACGGATCGCTTCTCAGGAAGTACTTGTCGATTAAGGGCAGGCTTGGTCTCGGTATACTGCTGAACTCGAATCCCACTCAAATATAATCTTAATAAATATGGCCTATTAAAATCTCAAACATTGTCCAGATATCACCGAAATAGTATGGGGTGATGAGGTCGTAGGAAAAACTGCAACGTTTGTGTTTAAAGCGGGTCTAAAGGTTACAAATAGGGTAGCTAGCCGCCTCCTGTAGAGATAAGGAAATCCTTTAACCTTTGAAGGTACCACAAGGTGCAAACCTATGCATGTTTAGACAGAAAAAAGTCCTACAACTCCAAGCATTCCCCACCCAACATGATACTTGAACATGGCTGGCTGGGGAATGCAGAGAGATAAACGACTTTTTCTGTCTAAACATGGATAGGAAGGATTGCGTCCACAATGCCATAGCGCTCACATTATCCTTTTTCTTGTCCCTTTCTCTTGTCCTTCGAAATTGTGACTGACACGCTATGTTGTCTGAATAAGGAACACCCAAACTGCTTTACTTTAAAGGGAGGTCATGTTTTTATAGAGGTCTCACTATCCTTTCTGGAAGCCACCCTCTGGGACACCGCTTCAGTTCTAAAATGAGTTCCAATAATACCATTTTGACCCTAGAAACCCTAGCCCCTAAAATGGCAATTTGGTTATACCTATGCCCCTCTTTGTCCTTGTCCCCCAACCCCACCCGATTCTTTATTATGGACATTTTTGTCACAAGAAAGGAAAATCTGCATGAGTGCTTGGTTGATAGTGCTTGAAAAAACTAATCCACCCAGGCCTAAATTTCTCTTAGGCTGCAATTGTATACCCACTTACCTGGAAGTAAGCCCCATTGAACTCAATGGAACTTACTTCTGCATAGGCATATATAGGATTGCAGTGTTAATCGGATTTGAAAGCAACGCAAGAGATACCTGGAAGTCTCAATACTTCCTTAATATCCCTCTCCTCTGAACACCTTACCTGACCCACGTCATTGGTGTTATAATGAATTGGCTATAGCTTATATGCAACTATTCCTAGCGGCTGGCGCAAGATTGTCAGTATAACTTGATTCTCACAATTTTGCTACTGTGGCCTTAGCTAGACCTAAGGTTTATCCTGGGATCGTCCCGGGGTCACCCCTGCCTGCTCCCGGGATCCCCTGTGTGTCATTTACATGAACAGGGATGACCCCAGGACGATCCCGGGATAAACCTTAGATCTAGCTAAGGCCTGTGTGTTTAGAAATGTCTTCAGTTAATTCTATTTAGAATAGACCTACTGAAATGAAGCATTCTAAGATTGGATACAATCCTTGTTTTTATATTCAGAGAGACAGATATAATATGTACAAAACTGAAACATCTAGATGTGACATCGTGTGCTTGGGATAAAGAGTATAACAACTTGCTGGCACTTGAAACAAAAATCCTTGTGGAGTCACTCAAAAAGATTTTGTGCCTGTTCACTTAGGTAGAACGGGTACACCTTTCCTCTGTCCGTAAGTGTTGGACAGTACGTTTGGATGATGAGGGACAAAAGCTTCATAGCAGAAGGGCGTAATTATGACCTCTATGGCCTAACGCTCCGAGAAAGGCATAGTTTGTCCTGTTAACTCTAACATAGAGGCAGCAGAAAGTTATTCCTCTTCCTTACTGGGAGTGAGGAGAGTTTACACAAAATCTACCATTTTAACTAGGATTAAGTTATTGCAGAGTAACGACCACCATCTGTTTCCTACCTTGTTTACAAGCCATGCAAACACAATTCCCTCTTTGCTCTTCTATGGTACTCAGTTTAAGTACCCTTATCCCCATTTTAACCTCCCAGTTGAACTCACACTCAGGGTCTGGATTTTTTATTCCTGCCCTTTCACTGAATGCTTGTGGGAGATGTGGGAATTTTAATCCACCTTTGTGTGTGGATCCCAAGCCTGCCAGATAATTATTCCAGATTAATTAACGCTGATGGCGTGAGAGTGTGAGCTTGCACATGTGGCCAAAGCATATTAAGAAAGAGTAGGTGTGTGGAACCCACAAGTTTAATCAAGGTGACTGTAATAGACTGGCTGAAGGGTATTCGTGTAGTGGTACTAACAAATCCACAGTCAGTAATCAAGACCAGGAAAGCCCCACCTTGCCTTGAGCTCTCAAGCCAGTGGAAAGGAAAGCCTCTCCTAGCTGTGCTCATTTCATGTGAATCCCATGTGACTCCCAAAATGCAAAGCGCACAGCCGTGAGAGCCCATCACTGTCTCTCCCTCCCTTCCTTGTCACTCTCTGAGTCATATCTGTTCTTTCCTCTTCTGGAGACAGGAGGGCCAACCCTGCCACCAGTCACAGTGAATAGATGGCAAAGGCCCTGCCATCTATTAGTGAAACTAAGTCGCACATTCTTTCTGGTGGTCCAGAAAAAACTTTCCTCCTCCTCTTGCTCACTAGATTTTATTTTTTTAAAAAAAATTGTTGCTTGTACGGATGGGAAAAGTGAAGTGCACCAAGTCTTTTCCTGCTGCACCTGTTTCCTTTGAGGGATCCAATGTTTGAGGCATTTCGAGCCTAGCTGCTCATGGACTAGGAAACTAAGCTGAAAATGAATACATCTGACGGTGAATTCCCTGCAAAAAATGCAAGCCACCCTGACATGCCCAGAATCCAGGCTGGAGGCACTCTACCAGTTCATCCCCACCCCCCCTGAAACTTGGGGCTCATCTACACCAAGCAATATATTCCACTATGAAAGCGGTATATAAAAGGCAGGAGCCACACTATAGCGGTATTGAAGTGCACTGCAGGATTTACTCTACTGCTTTATAGTGGTACTAAAGTGCACTGACAGCTGTTGAGGCCCATGACGCATCTACACCAAGCAGGATATAACACTATGAAAGTGGTATATGGTATGTGTCACGGTCCCAAACAGTTGCCAGTGCACTTCAATACTGCTATAAAGCAGTAGTGTGGCTCCTGCCTTGTATATACTGCTTTCATTCTTCTTTCATAGTGGAATATCCTGCTTGGTGTAGATAAGCCCATACTTCTCTAGAAGTATATCCTAGTATGACCTCAATGGTATTTACTTCTGAGGAGTATTAGCATCCAAGGCCCTTTCTACACCTAAGGGTTATCCCAGAAAAATGGAGGGATCATCCCTGCCTGCTCCTGGGATCCCCCTGTGTGGCATTTGGATGCACAGCAATGAACCTGGGACGATCTTGGGATATAGGGCTGGTGTAGACATGGCCCAAAACTATTTAAACCATTAGAAGAAATGAGTTGGATCTCAAATCACGGCTTCTAAACCGACAGAAATCTGATTATTCTTCTGAAGTTAATCTTATACTGACTTGACTTTAACAGTTTTGTATTGCAGTCTTCCTGACGTTAAGAACAAGCCCTAATCCGGACACTTAGAGATTCGATGTGGCTCGCCTGTCTATTGTTTAGAGCAGATGAGCCAACCCTTGTTCCTTGGATTTTCAGTGCCTGCACCACACACGCAAGCGCGATTTGGCACCGGCATCCTCTATGGCCCCGCCGTGCCTGCTAATGAAACAAGCTGATGCAGACCCATGAGTAGTTTGTGTCCCTTCCACTTTTTCCGGTAATAAGAGAGCTGCGTGCAATGGAAATAGGAGGGAGGGGGGAGAGAGAAGACTTTCCTTTTGTATCTCGAACAATTCATCCAACAGAAATGAAGAGCCTCACATTCATTCATTTGTTTTAAAGTAAATAAAACTGAGCTCGGGAAAAGTTCTGATCGAAATAAATCAGAGCCCTTCTCCACCGACTCGACTTTAGATCGAGCTTGAGCGTTGCCAAGCAAGGGAGGCAGTAAAGAGAGAAATTCATCGTTTTATATTGAACGTCTGTTGACTGACAAGAAGGTGGCTGAGCTCGCTTTTACTGTTTGCGTGTCTTTTGCTTTATTCTCCCCCCATCACATTCTGATATTAATCCATCAATACGTCCAGAAGCACCTTTTATCTGATTGAGTGCCGTCTGGGCTTCAGTAAAGGCGATGTCACAACCCTATTTAGCCTTTCTGTACAGGCAAATCTTTTAGTATCAAGCTGAACCCGGCTATACTTTGACGAAACTATAAAGCTGTCCTTGCATTTCCTAAGAAACAGAATATAGATTTATCCGCCTCTGCTCCTGATCACAAAGCCTTTTCAAGAGGTTACAAATTCCATTTCCGCACACCTTTTGGGATTTTCTCCGCAGAAAATGCTGTCTCCTTCCGGGTGGGAAAATATTGAAGAACACACCAAAGAACTGTCGATTTCCTTCCTCGGCATGTCTACTCAGAAGAAAATCCTGTTGAGTTCAATTGGCCTTACTCCCGAATAAATGTGTGCAGGAGCGCAGCCTCAATTTAAAAATGACAGCCACTGGGTGCATGTCTGAGACTTCCCCATAATGAGGAACAGGATTGACATCCCGCGATCTAAAGTACTTTACTTAGAAGAGCCGGTTTGTTTAGATTAAATTGACTTGAAAATTCACTCAAGATCAGAGGGGAGTTTCTCCTTTCTCCTATTTCCAGAAGCACCTATACATTCTCCACGTGTGGGTGGGAAGATTTTTGTTTTGAGTTCAGGGTTTTGTTTTGTTTCAAGTCTGTATTTCTCCCTGTTCCACTTTCCACCTGAGACTTTGTACGTGGCGTGTGTGTCCTTCGAGGATCATAGCCCCGCGCACATACAGAGAAATTGCTCTTAAGCCTCCTTGAGCCTTCGAGATAGGGCGGTATACAAATCTAAACAATACATCAAACAAATAACAGAGAAGTCCTTAGGATCCAGTGTAGCCCTTCTTAATACAGTGCTGAAGTGCGCATCTTGATACTGGCGCCATTTGGTTTTAGGTAATATACTACAGGTCTATCTGCTTACTTTTTATTCACCTACTCAAGACTCCGGATCTCTTTTAAAGCAGGAGTGGTGAACCTATGGCCTTTCAGATCCCATTGGACTCCAGCTCCCATCAGCCCCCGCCAGCATAGCCAGTGGTCAGTTATAGTCCATCAACAAGCGACAGGCTACAGGTCTACACACGCCCTGCTTAAAATTCTTAAACACTTTGGTGTCAGGAGCTTTCTTCCCTCCGGGGCAAAAAACAAACACCCCACCAAAAGCAACCCCCGAATATAAATACCTTTTCTGAGTTATTAAACTAGAGATTATTTGCTGGAGGGAGATTATGAGAGAATCCCCCAACTGCTCGGTTTCCTCACAGGTAAATGTGTATTTAGGCAGGAACTAAAGAGCTGGGTCTGTCTCTCCGGTAAACATCGCACGAAAAGGCTTCTTTTATAGCAGCTGTTTGGAACCACTCGTTTATTTTCACGGCGGGGGGGGGGGCGTTGAGTCGGAGGGAAGCGAGCCTCGAAAGAATACTGTTGTCCCAAACCACAGGATTCGTCTCGTGGTTCCGATTAGGCTGGAAAAGGGGGTGGGGAGAAGCAGCCTGCCAAGAAGGAGGTTTGGCTAGAGCCCTTCCCCCGGACATCTAGCTTTCTATGTTCAGGGGAAGCCCCCATCTGCAGCTTGGAGTAGTACTGCTTAGGCAGCTTTACTGCCCGGGTGAGATCCAAACCCGCAACAGCCAATTGGCAGAGTATCTGCTGCTGTCATCATTTCACTGGCTGCTCTGGGTTCCTTCCTTCTCCCGGAGCTTCCCGTTCGGTGAGCACCTCTATCCCAGACTGCATGTATATTGAACTCTGCAGGACGATACTGGGTGCTATTTAGAAAAGAACTAGTCAGAACCATCTGTCCAGAAATTTAGGCGAAGTGGCAAATATAGTCAAACGGATTCTGTCTGTCTTTCACTAGAGTAAACCCTTGACTTAAATCAATAAAATGGGGAGGGCGGGAGGATGTTTTGTGGGAAAGTAAGGAGGGGACTGAAGAGAAGGGCCATTCTTCTAGTCCTGGAAGTATATTGCCAGCAACACGGTTAGGATTGGTCCAGATTCATTTCCTCAAATAACCATCTCTTCCGTTTCAACGTTTCATAGCCAACGCACCTGAGAATGTGGGAAATCCCAGGTGATGATTATGAATCCCATAAGCGTGTTAAGTAGTTCCCAATCTACTTTAAGCCATCCTAAGCAGCATCCCTTGTCACCTGCGTAGTTTATAGACGGTGACGCGTGGTCGATGAATGCACTGAAACCTTGTATTGATTAAAATGATGCCCGATTAATCGGTCAGCAGACTTTTAATTTCAAACATGCTAATGCTAGTACTTCTGAAAGTGCCAGGCGCCATCTTAGAAGCGGCTTTATTCCCTCCTGGGCGAGTAATCAGTCCTCTTCGACCGGGCTGCTACCGTGACAAGGGCTAAAGAGGCACTACGCACCTTCCCATGGCCCGTCAAGCGCACAAAAACCAGCGGCCGCCAAATTCGTGAGCGTCTGTCTCTCTTCCTCTCGCTTAGGACTGTTTGGAGGATGGGTGGCGAGAACAAGCGGTAGCAAGAGTAGAGAAAGAAACGTCTCCCTGCCCTTTAAAAACGCGCGCAGGCATTGCTCCGCGCCGCCCGGCTCAGCCCACTGATTACCGCCTGTTCGCCGAGGGACCGCGCGTTTATAAATAAATACACACACGGTGGCTTGACATTTCCCAACCTGCTCCCATTTTGTGTCTTTTTGCTTGGAGTCACGTGGTGATGGTGATGGGCAGAGTTAGGTTCCACTGTCAAAAGACAGAGCCGAGCAGGCAGGGCCGGTGCTACCATAGAGGCCACTAAGAGGGGTGCCGGGCACAGCGCAGCACTCACGTACAGCACAGCACTCATGCGCCTTGGCTGTGAGCCAGCCGGACCGAGGATTCAGCTGGGCCTGGGTGGGTGAGATGGCGCCCGTGCACGCCCAGCCAAAGCAAAGCCAGGGACGCTGGGGTAGGGGTAGGGGTGGGGCAGCTCCACGTTCAGACTTCCAGAACATACCGGGAAGAGAGAGAGAATGTATGGGTGAATGGGGTGCATGGGGTCTTTGAGTGAATGCATGTGTTCATGCGTGTGTTTGTTTTGAGTGAGTGATGCTGAGTGTGTGCGTGCACGTGTGTGAGTTGAGGGGGATGATTTGGAGGTGATATTCCTATTAAATAATGCATTTTAGACCCATAGACGTTCCTTTCCAATTTATTTGCTATAAATGGCATCATGTATTTGTTGCACTTTAAAATAAATTTAGTAGTTTCAAGTTTTGTGCTTCTTATTTTTTCCAGGAAACATATGTTCTTAAAAATCAAAGTTGGCATTTTTGAGGGGAGGGTGTGTGTGAAAGTAGCTCACCTTGCCTAGGGCGCAAAATAGTCTGGCACCGGCCCTGCGAGCAGGGTGCGAAGAAGCCCCAGTAGCTAGACTGTTCGGAAGTCTGGCGTTGGAGACGGCCCAGGAAGTCTGGAACCCTTGGCCTGGAACTGCGAGGGCTCCGCTTACGAGCTGCACCCCCCCCCACGCCCCTCTGGTCGCACCAGACGTCTCCTGCCCTCCCGTGGCTCGCGGCGGCCCTTCAAGGGATCCAAGATGGCCGGAGAAACAGGAGCGCAAAGCAGCTGGGTGTTGGGGGGCGGGGAGGGGAGAAACCGAGCGCCTTTCTCACTTACGTATCACCCACGGTGAATTAAGTCCGACGGAAAACTGCAGATATTATTAGTGCCACTTGATCCTAAGCACGGCTTACTGCATATTTCAGTTAGGGTTACCCCCAGCTTTCTGGTAGTGGTGGTGGTGGTGTTTTTCTGTTACACCTTTAGCAGTGGCATGGAAGGATAGGAAACGCTTCACCCTTTGCACTTCTGCCTGCCATGCACAGGCGCACAAGTTCTGCCAGGGGGGAAAAGGCAATCTACTTTCAAGAGAGCATTGGGCGTTTAGGATGGCAATCTTTTAGGATAAATCTCAGCATTAAGGGCATCCTTAGGGTTGCAAGCCAGAATAGCATGCTTCCTCGTTCCCTGAAGAGTCCAAGTCCTAAACATCTTTTCTAGGCTTTACTAGACCTACTTAATTTATTATTATTATTATTATTATTATTATTATTATTATTATTATTATTATTATTATTATTATTATTGCCTTCCTTCTTCTGGGCCTTGTCCAGCAGCCCGACAACCAAGGACTAAGCAGCTGTAACTTTCCCCTTTTCGCCCGAATAATTAGGGCATGCTTGGTTTTAAACAAAAGAGGTAACTCGATTTTAGGTAGAGTTTGGTTGGATTTGAACCCTGCTATTTTATGTACGCTTTCCTCAAAGTAACCGGTACTCAGATTCTAAAATACTGTGTCAGGTATGATAAACCTGTCTGTCTGCACCCCTCTCAGATGAGTAGGAGCTGGTAGCAGTTGCTCAGTAGGGAGGAGATAGTACTCTACACAGGCTCAGAGGCACCCTTCTCTTTATTACGACCTAACTAAAAATAGATCTCCCGGCTAAGCCCCGGTTAAAATTAAGGCTGCAGTCCTATACCCATAGTAAGTTTGAACTCAAAAGGGTTTTACTTCTGAGTGGATTATACACAGGATTGCACTTCAAGCCCAGCATAAGTCCCCCAAACACACTAATGCACAACAAAATCTTCTCTGCTGTGTGAAATATCTAATTAAAAAAATGGTGAAAATTATTGTAGAATAATCATTACTTATTTGTAAGTAAGCCCCAATGTGTTCATTGGGATTTACTTTCATACATATTGTATATTGACAGTGCACGCTTTCGCTTGTCTGCTGAGAAGACCCATTACTCCCTGGTACGTGTATATAGGCATCCTTTCAGCATAAACCTACTCACGTTCACTCAGAAGTAAATCCTATTGAACTCAATGGGGCTCACTCTCAGGTAAGCGGGTATAGGATTACAGCCTTCAGACTGCAAAATTGGAGCGCAATCTTAAACATGTTTACCCACAAGTAAATCCTGTGGGAATTCAACTGGACTTACTTGCTAGTTAGTATACTATGGCCTAATATATAATTTTAGGTTTACTGCTTTCATCTGATTAAGAAATTATGAATCACTAAACAAAGTGATGTAATTAATCATGCAGTATTCATTATAAAATCAACGTCAAGACCCGAATTAGTAATTCTAATTGCACGCAGAAGAATAGGTTGAGTGTGTGTGAGAGAGAGAATATATAAACTTCCTGGATTTTACTGGCAGGTTGCGATGCACAAGAAAATTAAGCTTCCCTGCTTTGACTTAAGCCATACAAAATTGCATCACAGGAATTTAGGATTCTGGTGCTGGGCTGTGAGGCTCCTCATCGTGAAAGCCAGGAAAGTGCAATATGAATATCATAACGTAATATATAAATGAAGCATGTTTCATTGATTCATCAGTTGGATCAATCTAGTTCCCTAAATCGAACTAGATTCAGGATCCGAAATATGTTGATTCCGTTTGGGATCAAATCGTATGGGTTGTTTTGTTGGTTTGCTTTTCAAATAGTGATTATTATGAAATTGTATTCAGGATTGCACAAAACGTCTAAATATTATTTATTTAGCAAATAGCCTTTATTCCAGTCCTCTGGCTTAACCGAGTTGTGTGTCCAGCCTCCTATCTCGATACCCCGTCCTAAGATCTCTGGAAGTAATTTCCATTGCTCAGGGTTTAGGGAAGAACTGTGAGCATTGCCCATCTATTTCCCCTAGTAAATTGCCAATAAGACAAGGGTGAAAGTACAGTTAGAGGAAGAAACTATAACTACAGTGTCTTGGTTTTGAGCTGTACCATCGCAGGTTACGCTGCAGCTTTTGCGTTGGAAAGCTACACAGATTTCTAAGTGGATAATATTTCTCCAGATTCTGTCTTTCTTTCCACAATTAAGGCAACAGTGGGTGTTGGCCAGGTTTTTTTTGTTTGTTGGTTTTTTTGTTTAAAGTCATTCATTAAGCAGCTCGCCTCCCTTTTTGGTTTAATCATTACTTCTAATCGTTTTTAAAGTCCATTTTCAACGCTACGCGAGTCACAGATTAACTGTAGTGTCACAACCTTTGGGACGGGAGCGCTGCAGTTCTAGAATGTGTTTTTCTCTTTCTCTCCTTTTCTGTTTATTCCGTGGTGGAAAAAAGAAGAAGAAAATCAACAGCCAAGAAGAGGAAGAGGAGGAGGGGGCGAAGGCAGTGGTGGGGAGGGCAGAAGCCGTTCTGTATTTTTGTTCTACAGCAATAAACAGCTTGGCAAAAAATCAAAACACAGCAGCGGATGATGTTACAGAGCCTGGATCTAATGCAGGTCGCTGCCTCCTGCCTGGACTTTAAATTCATGCATCATGAAGGTCACAGCAAAACCGCAGGGGCAAGAATGGGGCGGGAGGGGGGGGGGAACAGGGAGGCCGAAGGGATAGAACCGGGCGCGATATTTTATCCCCGCAGATTAGATCTTTGCAAGTTTTCCACAGAGCCCCAGCTTTGACTTTTTGCTCCTGGGGACCAGCTGGGAATTCTCAAGCAGGGCTGGGGGTGGGGGTGGTGGTGGGCAGTGGCAGAGAGGGTGTGGGGGGAGCTCATTGGGGCCAGTTTAGAAACCCCGTCGACATCTGCTAAACGTCCTCTCGACCTGATCCTCAAAGCTGTGTAATTGAAGGAGGAGGGCTGAGGTGCGGATTGGCACCCGGAGGCGAAGTACGCCAAGGGCCCACTGGTAAACGCGTTGACTGAGAAGCAAGACCCGGGGCCTTCCAGGGGTCGAGACTCCCTTGATCATTTCTGCCGATGGCTGCGGCCTCAAGGCCCACCTGTTTTCTGTAGGCTCGGGATTCGGGGAAGGGAAAGCCGGCGTGGATCGTGCGCCTCAAAGCGTTTTCTTCTGCTACTGCTGGCGCTACGCTTTCCCAGCTCCTCCGCCGACGCCTCTCCTCTCCTCGCTCTAGCTCAGGCGGGGCCGCAAAGGTCTCATCAACCCAATCAGCGGAAAGAGAGAGGGAAGCGCGGCAGATATATTTGAAAACTCTAAATTTGAGTTTACTTTTTAAAAAAGAAAGAAAAAAATGGAGAGTAAGACCAGCCTTTAGCGCCTGGCTTAATTTGGACACATGGGCAAATCTAAATTATTATTCTAGACGTAGTTGCTTTTGCATTTCTCACTTACAAAATGCAAAATCATGGCATTACTATTATTATTATTATTATTATTATTATTATTATTATTATTATTTTAATTTTCCTTGAGAAGGTCACGAAAAAGAGGTTGTTCATTTGGATTCCTAATCGAAGTCAACACATTAAAACGCCTGTTCAGTTTCAGCTCTAGAAAGAACGGGGTGGAAATCCTTCCACCGCAGAGGACCGGGAGGGGAAGAGGAAAAGTTTCCGGAGCCCTGAAGTGTGAAACCCAGGCAGAAGCCCGACGAGTCGTGTCTCAAATTGTGTTTGAGAATGGCAAACTCAGCCGAAGTTACAACCCCTCCCCATTCTGCCCCCGAACGATTTTAAGTTACTCGTTGCGCCCTCGAGAGCAACCCCTTGCAATGATTAGCTCCTGGTCTGCAAGCGGATTCTGGGGAGAGGAAGGAGCATCAGCGATCGTAGTAGCAAAAGGAGCAAATCCATGCCCGGAAGTTTCAGGGTACTCAGACAACCCGCAATTTGGGGAGGAAGGACTGAAAACGAAGGTCGGAAGAATTCCCCTCTTAACGCCTCGCAATACTACAAAAGGGTAGAATTAATAGATATGAATATAGTTCCAAAGAATGTTTTCAGTCAAAAATTTATAAGTAGGGTCATAAACGGTTTACCTCCCAGGATTTCAGGATCCTGTTCCTACCCCTCAAAAAAACATGTCGGGGGACGGGGCGGGGGAAGGTTTCACAACCTGCTAAATTCAAGCTTTCAAACCGGGAGGCCGCAATCCTATGCACACTTACCTGGGTCTAAACCCCATTGAACTCAGCGGGACTTACTTCTGATTAAACATGGCCAGGATTGTTCTATAAATGAACTCCTTGCTTGTATAGAAACATTCTGCCTTAGGGCATTCTGCCCCCCCACCCCACCCCATGGCTCCATCATGCAATTCTAGGCATGTTTACTCCGAAGTAATTCCCAGCCAAGTGGGATAGGTTTGCCCCTTCAAGGAAGTATAATGTTGGGGCACAGAGACAGAGCTATAATGGATCCATGTGATCCTAAACCGGAAGCTTCCTCTCTCTCATAAAATTATTTATTTTATGAAATAATGCAGAAAGCAAACATTGTGCAGCCTGATCCTGCACATGTTTACTGGGAAGTTAGTTCCACGGGATTCAGAGGGATTTACTCGCTAGTATGATTTATATCTTCATATTGCATTGTTAGTTGTCTTTTGTAAGGTCAGCAGACCTGTTCTTTCCGCTGAGTCTTAATTAGAGTTACATTCTGCCTATATATTTTCAAGCCTTTTGCTGCAGCTAAGATTCCCCCCCCCCGCCGCAGCCCCAAACACACAAGCACAAATACACAGAGACACCCCCCTTTTTTTGGGTACTTAGAGATTTACAGTCCACGGGATTAACACTGCAATACACACTTCTTTGGGAGGAAGTCCCAAACTTAAATTGCTATCCTCAAACCACTTACTCCAGAGTAGCATCAACGAACTCTGTCAAAGGCAGAATGTGCAGTATGAGGATCGGAGTTTAACAGCACACTGAGAAGCCCCAATGGAGTAGAGCTACTAAAATCAGACTAACTTGTCCCAGTTCAATGCGTCTGCGCTAAGCATGTTGGTGGATCCAGCCCTAAACTGCCTAACATTGCGACTTCACGGGTCTTGATTACATCTGCAAAAGAAGCGTTTAATCTGTCCATATATTAACCAACATAATTTCATTTTTCTTAGACGAGCTGCCGCAAGATATTAGGAAGGGCCCCACAATTGCACGTCCGGTTACTACTTCCTCTGACTTAAAATAAACAACTCAAAATGCATATTTTCAAGGGGGCAGGAACGGAGGTTATTGTTCAGGTATCTTAAGTAAATTTAGCCGCTCGTTTTAGACTTCCGAGAGCGGAAGCCGGCAATCACACTTATATTAAGGCTGCGATCTTATTTACACACTTCCCTTAGAGTAACCTCCATTAAACTCATTGGGGCTTGCTTGTGAGTAAACATGTGCTGCATGTTACTCTCAACAGAGTGGAGTCTTCACAGTAACAAGGGCCATATCCTGGTGGGTTTTACAACTGCAGTTACCCAGCAAAGTCAATGGGGTGAGGTGCTGATCCGGAGGTACCATCCCTGGCCTCATATCAGTGAGACAAAGACTGGACCACTGATGACCAAGAGAACCTATTCAAACTCACTATAGAGGGTGCAAGGGGTAACTTGCAACTTCTGTAGTGAGCAATCCTAAGGATGTTTACTCAGAAGTAAGCACCACTGAGTTAAACGAGACTTAATTCCAGGTAGTTGTGTTTAAGATTGCAGCTTTAACTGGGATTAGTTATCCTTTCACCCTCTGTAATTATCTAGTCAGATTCCCTGTCAGAGTAATTAAAGAATGTCACAAGGACGGGGTTATGTACTTTTTAAAAATGTTAATTTGTGACTGACGTGAGCAATCCAAGCTGTGCCCTTACAACACAAGTGTCTGCATTTATTTCAGAGCCTTTAATCCGCAATATGTGGCTGCGATCTTTAAATACATTTACAGTGGAATCCTACATCTACTTAGAAATAAGCCCCATTGACTTCAGTGGGATTTACTCCCACCGGGCGAGTAAGGATTGCAGTCTTACTTCCTAACAAGTTCGACTGAAATCAGCGGGACGATTTACTTCCAAATAAGATTGTAGAATCTTTTGGGAAGTCCCGTTGGTTTCACGTCCCATGAAACGAATGAGACTTGTCCAGGTAAAAATGGCGAGGATTGGGGAACGGAGGGTCTGCTTTTTGCCCTTGCTCAGATGTGCCTGAGCCTCCAGCTTCTCGGAAAATAGGATGATATCGCGGCCTTTGGGCTGAGCTAATGTAAGAACCTCCAACTGCTAGACTCAAGCAAATAGAAAAGCCAAGGCAACAACGCAGATGCCATTTCTTGGCGCGCGGAGCCCAGAAACAGGTCATCTTCAACAATCAACAGGCAACTCCAAAGAAAGTCTGCAGCCTGAAGCAGCTCCTTCAGGGAGATCTTTCTCCCACTGAGGTTGTGGATGTTACCCTTACAAGGTTGCGCCCAATGTTAGTCCTACTTGCAGTAGACCCACAGAAACGAATGGGACAGACTAACATTGGATACACAACCTATAGCAAACGTGTGAAAGCGCCCCTCCCCCAGCACCCCAAAGGCACGGAATGAAAGCAACAGAAGAGAAAAGTTAGCAGACCCCCCCCAGTCCACCCCCCCCCCAGACCTCCCGATTTAGACCAGAGTTGTCTACAAGCAGGAGCAAGCAGGTAAAATCTCTGTTCAATTTCAATATAAGCGTTTTTAGAGTTAGGATAGCATATATTTAACACTCATTTAGATTGTGAGCTCGTCGGGAGAGGGACCTGTCCCCTGGTTACTCTGGAAGACGCCCGACGCTTTGAGGAGGATATAATAATGCCTGCGCTTATAGCACATTCTTCAGCAAGTTAACACGGAAGGAAGCCGCCTTGATTTTAGTGTGATTATTAAGTAAATATGAACAGGGCTTCGGCCTTGAGGAGAGAGGGACACAATCCGCCTGAAACCCTACTTAACGAGGCAGCCTAGGCAAACCCGAGGCGCAGTCGAAGGTTTCCAGATCCGGTATCCCAGGTGAGTGTGGCACGAACAAGACGCGTGCAAACACAGTAATCGAGGGGAACCTTCCTTGCAGGCTCTGCGATTACCAGAACTGTAAAAAGGAACAGGAAAGGAACGGAAGGGCACCGTTTCCCTAATTCGAGAGGAAACGGCCATAGACTGTGCGGGGACCTACGCAGAGATAACTCAAGCGAATAAGCCAAGCCATGCGCTACCATCAAGGCCACATCATCATTAGTTAGTCCGACTAATCGAGGGAGATTCCCATCTGTCAGCCCTTGAGAATGGGGTAAGGCGTGGGTGAGAATCTCTCTCTCTCGTTTTTTTTTTTAAATTATTTATTTTTAGGAGAACTAAAGGTTTCCCAGGCCTTGTGCTGGGGCTTGCAGTGTGCCGAGGCTGCTTTTAAGAGCCCGCTGTGGCGGGGACCTCCAGTCTGCCTCCTGCTGCTGTCAACTCAACCCAATGAGGTTCTCGGCTGCCGCCCGCCGCGCCAAATCGGGTTGGCGGCGTTTGTTTACGGCGGAGGCTCAGACGCAAAGCGCCCCGCGACTCCTGTCAATTTCAAGGCTGACGTTTGGGTAGCGGGGGGCGGGGAAGGAGGTGTGAGCGAGCCGAAAAGCGCAGCTCCAGGCGGCTGGGCTGGGGTTGGGGAGACCCGGCGTGTGGTCTGGAAGCAAAGGCAACATCAATCCGGTTGCGAGAGAAACCGCACTTGGAGGCTGGAGAGGAAGACAGAGGCAGCTTGGCCATTTTAGGGTCTGGACTTTAGGTGCCCATGTGTATTCCTCCAATTGTGAAGCACACCATTAACACGTCTCCCCTCTCCTCCCCCACCCCTCACTACAACTGTATCTGCCTTCCTCAGCCAATCTACACCAAGCAGGATATAACACTTTTAAAACGGTATAAAAACTGTATATGTAATGTGTCCTGGGCCTGAACAGTTGTCAAAACCATTATAAACCGTTATAAGCAGTAGTGTAGATCCTGAAACGTTTCCATACCCACCACTCGCCCTTGGGCATTTGGAACTCGATTAAACAACAACACCCCCATGATTATGGGGCTAAAATGGAGTTTGCTTCTGCTGCGCTGATGCTGTGCAGATTTAAATTGGGGACCAGGACCATGTTGTGGGAGAAATGGATAGTCTGTTTTAAAAGTAAAATGAAATAATATGGGCATCTGTGACCATGTGCACGCCCAGTCCCTCGACTATAGGATCGTCTGAAAAGGAGAAACTATGCAGGGGGGTGCTGATGCCTCCCCTGCCCCGCCCCACCAAGGCTAGCTCTCTGGGTGGTCATTGGGGGGGAAAGGCTCCTTGAGTTGCAGGGCCCTAGATTTTGACCACCATCACCCCAGGTCCATCCCTAGCTGCACCACTGGAGGACATTTTTACTTCCTTTAAAATATATTCCTCAAGGCAAACTACTCTCATTGAAAATCGGGGAGATCCGCTTAACCGATCGAGTTTTAAGGGCGGATGGCAAGTCCAAATTATATCGCCAGCTATTTTTACGTTTATGCATTGGCACTCTCCTCGATTTGATCACGAACACGTTTTACTTAGAAGTTAGGTCCATCTCATTTCAGTGGGGGCGTATTTTTTAAGGAAACCTTCTTAGAATAGCAGCTCTGCAGCCATAGTTTACTTGGAAGTAAATTAGATTGGAATCAATCTGCTCGCTTTAAAATTAATGCTCTAGGATCAGTATTCTAGTTTTGCACAACCGTTTTCGAAATTATCCTCGGGTTTATCTGTGTCCAGTCTACAATGTAAGCACATTCACATTAAAAGGAAATTCCATTGAAATAATTCGGTTAGATCCAAATTTATTCATGCTTCGAGGAGACCCGTTGTTGAGTATTTCCCTTAGGTCCATTGCTTTTGGTGGTGTATTCTAAGTACGACAAAGTCTGGATCTAACCCATTAAATCTTGTTTTCAAATAAAAGTATTGAAGTAATTTCGACTGGCATCTTTTCACGTTGATCCTCAACATCTCTACCTACCAGCAAGCCTGTTGCTTTTCTTTGTTTGCTCCAGATAAGTAGGATTAAACTTGGGGTTGAAGGACATTAGGCTGCAATTCTATACATAATTGGCAGTACTCGGGAGTAAGTAAACTGTATGGAACTTATTACCAGGGAGTATAGTATCGACTTCGATTTATTATAACTAAGGTAACTAGTTTTTAACCTCCTCAAGTTTTTATACAGTGCAGACACGCAGCTAAATATTTGGGTCTGTAGGCCTTTTTTTGTTTTGTTTTGTTTAATGACTTGCTACTAGGGACTCGTTCCCTATACACATTTTAATCGCAGTCTTGGAAAATAGGTGGCTTTTAGTCATCTTCCTAAATCTTCAGTCATTTGCTTCTCTGAACCTGTTTTACAATCATGGCTACATGGCTCTTCTCCCCACCCACCCAAACTTTAGACACCGCCTTGCCTTTCTTCTCAATATGGCTGATTCATATTAATCCCTTGTCACATTTCTTCCCGTTTTTACACTATAGGCAGGCAGTGGAGTTTTAATTAAATGGGGTTGTTTTGCTGCTCTTTGTGATGGGTAGTAATTGTTGTATACAGCAAGGGCTTTACAATCCCCCACCCCACCTCATTTCATGGTCTTGTCAGATGGGATATTATCACGGTTTCGGAAGGGACGCTACTATTTTAAAAACAAAACAAATCATGCAAAAGCGTTTCACCATCCCGCTGACAAAAGCAATGACTCTCCTACACTTCTTTTGATTTAAATAGGGCAGACGACCCTAACGTTAAATTCATTGCGGATTATAGCGCCTATCTGATTCCTGCACACAGGCTAGGTATAGGAAGGACGATCATCCCGAGGTCAGAAACACAATCCACTCAACAAAATGCCACCGAGATCATTTGGGGCCGCAATCCAGAGCCTTTTAAACTCCAGAGTGGTCCCAGTAAAGCCAAGGAAATGGTCCAGGAGCGAAGGTATTGAAACCAGCGGGATTTCATTTTAACTAGCGTGCTTAGGGAGCAACGGGGAATCCAGTCTTAGGCCCCGATCCGCCACGCCGTTGATGGCCCTGGGTTCGCCTGAAAGGTAGATAATTTAGCTGGGGAACGAGGTACTATAGAGCGTTTTCCCAAAAAGGTTACACGCAGCAAATCCTCTTTTTGTTTGTTTTTGATCCTGGGAGAGCCTGGGAGAGAGGAGAGGATCCAAGCCCCCAGTGGAGGCTGGTGGCTCCGGGGGCAACCTCAGCGCGCCTCACTGTCCCCCAAGGTCTTTAATGTCAAACGAGGGAGGCCCTTTGCTGAAGCAGACCAAAGGTCGGTCCAGAAGCTGCTGAAATCCAGCCTGGCATTGCAGGAGTAGGGAAAGCCGCCCAACCGCCCCCTCTCGCCCCCCTCCCCCTCAGCCCTCGGTAGGCGCTCGCCGGCGGCCGGCTACGACTCACCCACCTTCTGGGAAGACGGCTCTCATCTTCAGGTAGCTGGTGGTGAGGCGGATGATGGACGCCTTGTCCAGCTGGGAGGTGATGGCCGAAGGCAGCGGCAGCAGCTTGGCCAGCTCGTAGAATTCGCCGTTCTCCTTCTCCCGCCGCGTCTTGGCGGCGTTCTTGGACTTCTCCTTCATCTTCTTCTTCTTCTTCTTCGCGGCTCTGGCAAGGCAACGCCGAGGGTGTCACTGGCATAGTAGACCCCAGTGGGTGGCCGCCGCGAGCATGGACTTTGACTCCGCGTCCGCAGGGGGCTGCCTTCGGGGCGAGGGGGGGGGGGCACGACAACCGGCCGCAGAGTCCGGGTGGGGGGAGGGGGGAGGAGGCGGCGAGCCTGGGCGACGTGTGGGTCTCTCACGGCCCGGAGATGCAATCCTTAAAGCGGCCGAGGTTTGGGCTGCCTTTGGCAGGCGGGAGGGTCGGTCTCCGGGATAATCCGAGTTTCTTCCCTCCCCCTTTCCTTCGCCCACTCTTGCAAAAAAAAGAAAGAAGGAAAAAAAAAGAAGAACGGAAAAGAAAAGGGCCGCCTTGAAACCGGGGGCAAAGAAAACCGGGGGGGGGGAGGGACACCGGGGGATCAAGAGGAACTGATCCAGCCAAGTTGGGAAATCGGAGCCAAGAAGCAGCAGGAGCTACATGGAAGCCCGTGGACTGCCCTCCTCCGCCTCGGAGACTGGAGTCCCCCCCCCCCGAATCGGAAGCCAGGCGAAGAGGATCCGATGTTCCTCTCGCTCCCTCCGCCACCCTTAACACGTGTGTACTTGCTGTGTTTATTTTAGACCCCTGCGGGCCAAACCGGTCTGTCTCGTGCGTCACGCCAGCCCCGCGCGCATCTGCACCGGCAAGAGCAGCTCAGCTCAGCTCGGTCCCGCAGCGCTGGGGGGCGGTGAGGTGGGCGGTTGTGGGGAGACA